>NC_086154.1:209751168-210054198 GCF_035149785.1 Candoia aspera | reverse complement strand
TTGGCGCGTTTTTGCTCATTCTCAGCTTTCTCTGTATTTGCTTTTAGTACTCTAATAAATCAGATTTCATTTAGCATCCTCTTGTGAGTCTGAGTATTTGGGGCTAGGGCAATCATTACATAAAGCTGAGAATCTCAGTTCCTAACTCCGCTGGCCCCTGTCCAAGGAAGACAAGCGTCTAACTTGTGAGGGAGAGAGCCCGCGATGACCGAACCCGAAATCGTGATGATGGAGGAAGGGGAACCGGACTCGACCGTGAGGCCGTCCGGCCGACCGTCCCAAGGAGGGGAGCTGTCCGCCATCAGAGAGGAGGCGAGCTCTGGGTCGGAGAGCGAAGCCGGGGGGCTGAAAACGGCCCCGGAGACCACCGTGAATTCTCCGGGCGAGCTGCTCACCTGGGATGAGACCCGAGGAGATGCCACAGCAGCGGGGGGCCCATCCTGGAGGCAGAGATACCCCTTATCCCCCAACGTGGTGCAGGTGCAGCCAACGGAGGGCTCACCCACTCCGGATCGAATCAGAGTGCTGGAGTCGAAAATGGATTCGTTGGAGGCTATTCTGAAACAGCTGAGCTTGGATGTAACCTCGATGCGAGAGCTCCGGGAAGAATCCAGCCAGAGGCATTCAACCCCTTCCTCCCAGGGGCTGACCCCGGAACGGCGACGGGTGGTGCGGAGGCGCGAAGGGGACCAGTCGGTCCAGATGGAAATCGCAGCATCGCCCGGGCGATCGCCCCGGGGCCCCGTGCCGCTCCGAGTCAGGGAAGCACCAGCCGCAGCAGCACCGGTGGTGGGGCGCAGCCCGGCGGGAGGCGGCATGCGAGACTTCCCTGTCAAGTTTGATGGGGACCCGACCAAACTCTCGTTCTTCCTGACGAATGCGAAAGCTTATATGGAGGAATGGGGGGCGGTTTTCCAATCGGAGAAGGCAAGAATCATCACCATTGCCACCAAACTGAAGGGGAGGGCGGCAGACTGGTATGTCCAGATGTGCCAGTCGGAAGCGCCTGAACTGGAAAATCTCGAGGAGTTCCTCTGGGCGTTGAAGCAACACTTCGAGGACCCCTTAGCAAAGGAGAGAGCAAAGCGAGCCCTGAAGGAACTCAAGCAGGGGTCCCGATCAGTGGCCGATTATGCTTTGGAGTTTAAAGCGCTAGCTGGGAAGGTGGATGACTGGTCCCAAGCAACCATTATCGAGCTCTTCAAAGATGGCTTGAATACCGAGGTGCTGCGCTGGTCCCTGGGGAGGGACGACCCATACACGCTGTATGAGTGGATCCTGCTAGCAGGAAGGGCTGAACATGCCCAAGAGGTCTTTGCCCAGCGGAAGACCGCCAAGTCGGGGCGGGAGATGAAGCCCAGCCGCACATCGACCACCGGGGGAAAACCGGGACAGCGACCCTGGGACGAGGAGCGTGAGAAGCGGTACGCCAAAGGATTGTGCCTGAGATGTGGTAAGGAGGGGCATCGAGTGGCAGCATGCCCGAAGGCAAAGGTGGAGGAACGGCCCGGAAAACCGCCGGCGAAGTCCCCTGCGTTGCCGAGGAAACAGAAGGCTGCGGTGGCTGAGACCGAGGGAGACGATGTGATGTTCTACGAAATTGAAGGGGAGACCGAAATCCCGCAACCGGCGGGAAACGCCAGCCACCTGCTCTAAAGGGCGCCGCTGGGCAGGTGGTAGAGGACGGGCGCGAGCCTCCAGCGGTGAGTGGCACTTACCGCATACTCATGGTGAAATTGAAATTGGGTTCCCAAGTCAAGACGGTGGAAGTATGGGCCATGATTGATTCGGGGTGTTCTCGGTGTCTGATGCACCCCGACGTGGTGGCGGCTTTGGAGCTCCCCACTTTTCCCCTACAAAGACCCATCGCATTTACTCAATTGGATGGGTCCATGGCAGGGGGCAAACCGGTCACCCATTTTACAGGGCGGGTAGCCTTGCAACTGGGCAGTCACCAGGAAGGGTTGTCTTTTGTCGTGGCTCCCGTAGGGGGCCCATTGGTGGTGTTGGGGGTACCATGGTTGGTGCAGCAAAACCCCCAAATAAACTGGGTCTACCGGACCATCACATTTAGGGATGGGTTTTACCAAGCGGCAGAGGGGAAGGGTGCCCCAGAGGAGATGGTGGGGGTTGCGGCAGCTGCGACTCCGCCTTACCCGGCCTCTCCTCTGGAGGGCTTGCCGGCCGAGTACAGGATGTTTGCTGATGTATTCGGTGAAAAGGAAGCTGACCAGTTGCCCCCCCATCGAAAGACGGACTGTGCCATAGAACTGCTGCCCAACACTCAATTGCCTAAACCAAAAATTTATTCCATGACGCAAAAGGAACTGACTCTGTTGAGGGAATTTGTGGACAAAAATTTGGCGCGCGGATTCATTGAGCCGGCGAATTCACCCGTGGGGGCGCCGGTTCTTTTCCGCCCAAAAAAGGATGGGACATTGAGACTTTGTACGGATTTCCGCGGATTAAATGCCGTCTCAATTTCCAACAAATATCCCTTGCCATTGATAAAGGACATGTTGTCACATCTGGCCAAAGGCAAGATCTTCTCTAAACTGGATTTAAGAGAAGCCTACTATCGTGTACGAATCAAGGAGGGTGATGAGTGGAAAACTGCATTCAATTGCCCGTTGGGAGCCTTCCAGTATAAGGTGTTGCCGTTTGGGTTGGCTGGGGCCCCTGGGGTATTTATGCAATTAATCAATGAAGTTTTGCATGAACATCTGTTTAAAGGTGTACTGGTGTATTTGGATGATGTATTGATTTATACGGAAACCATGAAAGAGCATGTAGCTCTGGTAAAGAAAGTCTTGTGTAAACTCAGATCTGCTGAATTGTATGCAAAGCTATCCAAATGTGCCTTTCATCAGACCCAAATTGACTACTTGGGGTATAGGATTTCTGATAAAGGTATAGAAATGGACCCTGCCAAGGTGCAGGCTATCATGGACTGGGAGAGTCCCCGTACCCGCAGGCAACTTCAAAGTTTCTTGGGGTTCAGCAACTACTACAGATTATTCATAAGGGGGTTCGCTGAGATTGCCTTGCCCCTAACGGACCTGCTTCGAACAAAAGGGGTGGGAGATACTAGGAGAGTCAAGAATCCCGGAGCGTTGTTGAGGTGGACGCCTGCTTGTCAAACGGCGTTTGAGCGGCTGAAAGCAGCTTTCGTCAAAGAGCCCATTTTACAACACCCTGATCCCTCAAAGCCTTTTGTTGTACAGGCAGATGCCTCCGATTATTCTATTGGCGCATTGTTGATGCAAAAAGACGAGGCAGGATGCCTCAAGCCCTGTGCTTATCTATCCCGCAAGTTCTCTGAAACTGAGAGGCGTTGGCATGTTTGGGAAAAGGAGGCATTTGCAGTGAAAGCTGCATTAGAAGCTTGGCGGCATCTGTTGGAAGGGGCTAATCACCCCTTTGAGGTATGGACTGATCATAAAAACTTGGAGGCACTTAGTACCCCTCGAAAGCTGAGCCCTAAACAGGTTCGTTGGGCTCAATTTTTCAATCGATTCAATTTTCAGTTCAAATTTATTCCAGGGAAAAAGAACTTCTTGGCTGATGCCTTGTCAAGGCAACCTCAAGACTCTGGGGCGGCGCCAGATGTGGTAAGCACCCTATGGTCGGCGCCCCAATTGGGCATGCAAGCTGTGACGCGAAGCCAAACGCGCGCGCAACAACCGCCCACCACAAGCGCTGCTCAGCCAAGCCCTTTGTCAATTCCCTCCCAATTGCAACAAAAGTTTTTAAAAGAATTGAAAACGGATACTTGGTTGCTTGCGAATAAGGACAATGTTACTTTTGACAGAGGCTTCGCTTGGAAGTCCGACCGCCTCTACGTTCCTGAAAGCCTCCGAAAAGATGTGTTAACACGTTCACACGATGACAAACTCGCAGGTCACTTCGGGTTTGTAAAAACCTTGCACCTCGTTCGGAGGCAATTCTGGTGGCCCACATTACGTAAAGATGTCAAAGACTACATTGCTTCCTGCACTGTTTGTGCAATGTCCAAGCGCAAGGTGGGCAAGCCCCAAGGGCTGTTGCAGCCGGTAGCAGCCCCCTCTTCCCCTTGGGAAGAAATCTCCATGGATTTTATTGTAGAGCTACCACCCAGCCAACGCAAAACGGTCATTTGGGTGGTCAAAGATTATTTCTCCAAACAAGCCCACTTTATCCCCTGCGTGTCCATTCCGTCAGCGCGTCAATTAGCCCGCCTATTCCTTGTACACGTGTACAGGCTACACGGATGTCCCTCCCGCTTGATTTCGGACAGAGGTACATAATTTACCTCGCAGTTTTGGCGGGCGTTTCTCAAGCTGTTAGGCACAAAGCAAGCCCTCTCCACGGCTTGGCATCCTCAAACGGACGGGGCCACTGAGGCGGTTAACTCCACTCTAGAGCAGTACCTGCGCGCTTTTGTGAATTATCAGCAGGACAATTGGGTAGACCTTCTACCATTTGCTGAAGTGGCTTACAACAATGCAGTGCATCAAAGCACTGGGCAGACCCCGTTTCGGGTAGCTCAGGGTAAAGACTTTGTCCCTATCACTGATCTCCCACAACCTCCTGCAGGTGCAGTCACTACAGATGATTGGTCAACACAACTGGCTGACTCTTGGCCAATGATTCAAAATGCATTGGCTGATGCTCAAGCGGATTATAAATTGTATGCTGATCGGAAGCGGGCCCCCCAACCTGCATTCCAAGTTGGGGACTCAGTGTACCTTTCTACCAAGTTTATCAAGTCATCACAACCTTCAAAGAAACTTGCGCCTAAGTTTGTGGGTCCTTTCCCAATTATCGCTCAGATTAACCCTGTGACTTTTAAACTTGATTTGCCTCATAACCTTAAACGCTTACACCCTGTTTTTCATTGCAGCTTACTCAAACCGACTATTCCTTCTGATCGCTGGCATCGGCAACCTCCACCTCCCACCCCCATCATGATTGATGGTCAGCAACACTTTGAAGTTAAAGAAATTTTGGACTCTAGACGCCTTCGCAATACTTTGCAATATTTAGTTCGTTGGAAGCATTTCCCTCATCCTGAGTGGGTCGCTGCACCAGATGTAGCTTCCCCGGTTCTGGTGGCTCGTTTCCACTCCGCTTATCCCTCGAAACCAGGTCCCTAGGGGTATTTTAGGAGGGCGGTATGTCATGTGCGCCGTTTCAATGTATTTGATGCATCGTAACGTTTCGCATGTCATTAATTGGATGCGTGTTTCATTTGTCTAGGGAGGATGGGAACGATTATATTTTGGCTTTGCTTTGGAATGTGTTTGTGTTATCTACTGCGCTCAAGGTTACTTTCCCAGGCTAGCAACTCTGACGATTGCTAGCACCTGTGCCGGGCGGGGCTGTTACGAGGGAGGCGGGATACGTTTGAAGCAAGGGTTTAAGTTTGTATTTGGCGCGCTTTTGCTCATTCTCAGCTTTCTCTGTATTTGCTTTTAGTACTCTAATAAATCAGATTTCATTTAGCATCCTCTTGTGAGTCTGAGTATTTGGGGCTAGGGCAATCATTACAAGTACCTACTCATCACAATAAAAAGGTTTTCAACAAATTTAATACTCAGAGCAACTGAACTGGTATGAACAGCCAGTTTAAAACAAATATCTCATTATTCATTATCTGCCATGCATCTCTTTCCATCCAAAAGCCACATCTCTGCATTGTACCATGCTGTGGATCAGAACAAGTCGGTTTTATCACAATTATGATGAAGCAGATCATGATGATTCCGATTTAACAGCTGGTTTAAAGAGCTGCATAGGGATGCGGTGGCGCTGCGGGTTAAACCGCTGCGCTGCTGAGCTTGCCAATCGGAAGGTCGGCGGTTTGAATCCGCGCGACGGGGTGAGCTCCCGTTGCTAGTCCCAGCTCCTGCTCACCTAGCAGTTCGAAAGCATGCAAATGTGAGTAGATTAATAGGTACCACTTCGGCGGGAAGGTAACGGCGTTCCGTGTCGTCATGCCGGCCACATGACCACGGACGGGTCCTTACGGACAACGCCGTCTCCAAGGCTTAGAAACGGAGATGAGCACCGCCCCCTAGAGTCGGACACGACTGGACTTTACGTCGAGGGAAACCTTTACCTTTACCTTTAAAGTGCTGCACATAGATGCTGGGTTCACGCTTCCACCTTTTGTGCTGGAATCCAAAACACAGCACAAAAACGTCAGTCTTTCTGTGACTAAAGGGTTCCTTCTATCACAGGGAAAATAATGTTGGCTTTAATTCAGAAGCCAATAAGAACAGAGGGATGAAGTAATATCCTTCTATGAAGAAAGGGAGGGAGGGAGATAAATTACAGTGAATATATATGTGTGGGGGTTTGGTATTATTATTTTATACCTCTGAATGTTTGCAAACTCCTTTAGTACAGAGGAGACAGATATTTATTTCTTATTCTACTTACTAATGTATATTAGACCCAAGGAGGAACTAATGGAGAAAGAAGTGAGGCTTGGCAATTATTTTCTGATCTCTTTGATAGCTGATAGCCTATGAGACACCAATAGCTCTCCACTAGTATGGTATTCTATAAATTATAAAAGATCAAACGTTTCTTAGCCAGATAAGCTGTACTTTCCTCATAAAACAGACTGGGCAAACAGCTGAAGGGTTTGTCCCAATGCCCAACTTTACAAAGAAAGGCTTATTAAAGAATTAAATTGTATGAGTTGGTAACACACATATACAATTTATTGCAGGTGTAAAGCTTTTTTAAGGTTTTGAAAAACAATAACGTTGATTTAATAATCCCTTAATCTTATACTCAACTTCGTCTGGAATTTTTGTCTGCAGCAGCTCATAAATACCCATTTATTTTCCATTAGAGAAGCAACTAAAACAAACACGTCATGAGATTTCATCAGATTCATTTATTTTGCTGAGTTAACTAGCAAGAACAACACATTCTCAAGTAGCACTTATCCACTGCCACATGCAGCCCCCAGCCCTTCCCAAAACTATATCTGGCAGTGGTAAGAACTTAGTTTTTAATTTCCCTTTCAGGTTTTGAGCAGACAGAGGCTGTTTGTGCACCTGAAAATATATATATATATATATATATATATATATATGCATGTGTAGTAAATACATGTGATAGACTTATTGCAGGTACATAAGCACCTGATAAGAATTCCAAATATTATTGTGGAATTCATAGTTCTCATTTGGAAGTAATTCCTATTGTTAGTTCCAATCTATAACAATATTAAAACTGCCAAACTTTATGAAATATGCTTATAAATCATGAAATTACCTTGACAAACAATAATGTGGTTTAAAATACATTACTATTTTCTACAAACAAAAAGAATATGTTTAACTGTTCCTATATAAAAATATGCTGCAGATTAGCACTTGGTAGAGTAGCAATGATAGCCTTAAAAATGGCATTTAGATGTGTCTATAACTATACAAATCAGAATCATGCAGTCAGGGGTTTTCCCCATGACCTTCTATGAAAGCAAAAGTTGGACTCTGAAGAAACTGAATATAAAGAGTATTGATGCTTTTGAACTTTGATGTTGGAGAAGACTCCTGACAATACTGTTGACAGCCCAAAAAATAAACAAATGGCTCATCGAACAAATCAAGCCAAAATTCTCACTCAAGACACAAATGACCAGGCTCAAATTAATCTTACTTCAAATACATTATGCAAAAACCCAATTCTCTGGAGAAGGCTCTAATGCTGGGAAAGGTGAAAAGAAAGAGAAGAGGATAACCAGCAGCAAAACAGACTCAGTTATAGTGGTGATGGGTGCACTGTTGGAAGACCTGAAAGGCTAGAATGGAGACAGACCCACCTATCTATGTGATTGCTAACAGTCAATACTGACTTGATGGCACAAAATCAATCAGTCGCCTTCCTGGCATGGAAAGTTAGGAGGGGACAGCAATAGGAGAACTGTCCAATGAGAGACAGTCCAAACTGAACACCTGACAAGTCACTAACAAAGCATACCAACCCTGACAAAATTATCTTAAGCTGGCTTACAGTCCAGCTAACATCAACACAAGACAAGGAACAGCTTAAGAGTACAGTGTAGATATTACCTTAGAGTACAATGTCCAGTTCCAGACACCACTCTGTAATGAAACATGGAGAAGCTGGAGTTGATTGAGAGATCCCAGAATGATAAGAGGTCTGAAAATCAAACTCCATGATAAATAGTGAAATAAGCATGTCTAGTTTGTGAATAAGAAGATTGAGGGCAGATATGATAGCAATTTCTTTCATCTGCAAGAAATATTGGCCATGTTTTCTGTTCAGATGAAAACAAATGAGATTCAGATTGAACACAGGAAGCACTCTTTATCTGCCATCTCATTTTCCATGGTTTTGTGTATCAGTGATTAGTAATTAGAGGCCAGACCACAGTACATGCATATGGAGATCTGTGGTTTTGTCATTGGTTTTTTTTTTTGGATGCATGAGCATAATTGTACACTCAAAACATTTGTTTTTTAAGGGTTAGAATTAGGCTATTTACACAATTGTATTTGCTGCTCCTTCAAGCAAATGCTCTGTAAACATAATTAGCATTCGTTGGCGCAATCAAGAGACCCCATTGGACACTAGTGCTGTTCACAGAGTTCTCACTGTGATCATGTTCCTGGACTCTAGTGCTGCCCACAGACTGCTCATAGCTCATAAAGAGATGAGCTGCTGGCTGCAGCAGTAGCACCCAGCATCATGATCAAGAGGCCTTCCTCTTAAATCATGGAACAGTCAGAGAATAGAGAACTCAGTATGTTTCTCTCACCATGAGCTGAGATAGCAGCCACAGAGAAAAAAGATAGCTGTCATGTGGAAGCCATGTGAAGCCTTGCAATTGAGCTGAATCAACAAGACCTGCCATTACCAAGTGAGATGACTATTGTGAAGGAAACCAAGACCAGGGTTTGTGGAAGAAAGAAGTTGACCATAGCTGACTTAATTCCCTGATTTCCACAGACCCAAGATCTCCTTACCTGTGATTTCATTATCTGAGGTTATAATTATCTGAGTAACAATGGCCATCCAGAATTAGGATTTTTTTTTTTAATTGTAAGTGCTGTTAAACAGTAGGTAGTCTTCCTAGAACAGTGATGGACTCCCTCATGCTAGAAGAATTCAAATGGAAGCTGCCATTTGAATAAAATGTTTGAATAAAATTGCCAGCTGCTGACTACATTTTACTGGAATGCTGCAGGAATTTGGACTATATGAGCTACATATTTCCTATCAACTCATATATTCTAAGCTACTAAACTGAAAGGTCCTTTTCTGTCTTTGTTTTGAGTGAATTAACTACTGTCCTTACCTTAGTTCCCATCAGAATGTAAGGCTAAACAACTCTCCCAGGCAACCTTGTGTATGACATATTCTAGCATTCAGAATAAATGTAGGAAGATCTGTTTTTCTTCTGGGATATATGGGCTTTTAAAGAAAGGTTCTTCATTTTCATTTTTATTATTTTTGAGACTCTTGATGATTAATTAATATGAAAAGATATTGTATTAGATTATAAGTGGAGAAGGACTTTAAAAAATTAACCAGACTAGATGGCTGGTATGCCTGTGCAAAAAGATGGCATTTTTACATTTCAAAAGGAGAAAATATGCAGTGAACGAAGTATGAAATACGTCTATTAATTCCATTGTCACAATTTATTTATTTTTCCAGAAGACAGCCAACAAATCATAACAACATAACAATCATAAACCATGAAGTTATAGTAACACTAGAATGGAATTTGAGGTATCCAATTCTCCATACTTTAGACCAGTGTTTATCAACCTCAGCAACTTTAAGATGTGTGGACTTCAACTCCCAGAATTCTTCTGGCTGGGGAATTCTGGAAGCTGAAGTCCACACATCTTAAAGTTGCTGAGGTTGAAAAACACTGCTTTAGACCTTGCTGGATTGCACAAACACTAGAGTCTGACAGATGTACATTTAATAAAATATGGAATAATGAATGTCTGGAAATGCTACACTGTTTGGGGAATCAAAGAGTGGCCTATTTTACCCTGCAATTGGTAAAAAGAAGCAATTAGATAAGGAGCAGCTCTGATGAGAAAGTAATGCTATATAATTTATGCTCATTATAATTGTAAAAGATCTTTGAGGGTGGAATTGAATGTGCTGGAAGGTGGTAAGCTTTCCTTCTTCAAGCAGAATCTCACAGAATGCTGCAGTTATAAGATTCCTGAACTAAACCACAGTATGACCTCTAAAGTCCTTTCCAATAGTAACATTGCACAGTCATAGCCTAAGGTGGATATACTTAATATAACCTTAACCCTAACCCATGCTTATTCTTATGGAGAATTTGGAAGACAGTGTAGTAAATCAACAGCTAATTGAAAATGGACTGCTTAGACATTTTGAATAAGGGGGAAAATACACCTTATTCAAAATGTCTAATTATGAGAATAACTCAGCATGATCTTTGGAAAAATGAGAGTGCCCATAGCAATTGAGATAACCATAGGCTCCACAACCCGTATTCCAGCTCCATATGTTTATTTGTTGTTATTCTGCTCTTTGGATTTCAGTAGATCTAGTCCTAATCATTTCTATATATGACAAATGAGGCTTTCCAGGTTTTGTCCAGCATAAGCAACTTCATGAATTTGGCCTGGATGGTATAAATTAAGTTTATTGGAGATAAATATCCAGGATCTCCTGCAACTGAGAAACCTCTAAGCATTCAGGTAAGACTTTAATTAAAAAAAAAATAGAAAAGTTCCATGTTTTTATTATCTGTATTAAGGACAGATGTGTTTTGTTAGTTTTACCATTTTTCAAATTTATTGCTGACATTTTATATACTATGCCCCAAGGTTCTTCCTAAGAATGAAATAAACAGACTGTCTCCTTTAAGAGGAAACTGAAAATTAAATGTAATCCAGATATATAGTACAATCTTTTCTTCTTGTTGTTGACCAAACAAGAACATTTGCCTCTTTTTCCTGTACTTCAAGTCTCACTCTTTGAGATATTTTCCATGTAGTCATTAGAAATGTTATTGATTTCTATAGGCCATAGATCCAACTTTCATTAATTTGGTCTCTGTATAACCTCTAGGGGTGATGCAAACTTCTGAGAAATTGACAGATGTCACAAAGTCATAAGAACATTTTACTCCACAGAATGTTTTTTCCCCTTTTTTAGGGGTATGACTTTCAAAAACAAATGCACTAAGTCTTTTCCTCAGTTCTTAATGTATGTTTGCTTTTGCATTTGTGTTTAGTTTTTGACAGTTTGTTGTCTCCACTGTCCTCACCATAAACTATCATTAGCACAATTAACTTCCTGCTTTTCCCCAGAGATAGTAAGTGAAAGGATTTCTAGGAAGTGATAGAATTATTTCTGTATTTTGTAAGCAAGGGCAATATAGCATTTTGTAAAATCCCATGTTATAAACACACAGTCTGATATGTCTATCCTAACGATATTGACAATGACTGGCAGCAGCCAATCAGAATTGCAAATGAACATTATTTTGACCAAGATTGTAGACTGTCACTTACTCCAGTGAAGGTGTGAAAAGCAAACTGATCAGATGGACTATCAATTTGGATGATGCTGCTCCAGCAGAAATGGTCCTTTTCTTCTAACTGGATGGCCTGCCCATAGAACCAAAAGCCTTGTAATTGTAAAAAGGACTCCCTATTCTTTTTTTTAATTTATTTATTTTCTGGCCAGGAATCTCAAATGGGGACAATAATCATCGTAGTAACAGCAAGGTAAATATATGCCAGGTTGTGAAAGATGGCATGGGACTGTCTTTTGGTTTCCAAGGATGTGCGGCTATCCATTCAATTTTACTGTACATGCTAACAGGTGTTCTTGTTTATAGTTTCTTTTATGACTTGGAGGAGTGGGGGAATGATCCATGAATAAAATCTGCATCAGTTTTCATTCACATCTTCTCATATAGAAAGCTTTTACAAGAACGTGATGGTAAGTCAATGAAAGAGAAGCCAAATTTATGTGAACAAAAAATAGAGGGAAAGTTGTGAAGTGGGTAAGTGAGAGAAGTTGGACAAACGTGATGTGAAGGTAAGTACCAAATCACCAGAGGATACATTTTTTTTAGAAATATCTCTCATTTAGAATGCCGGTGTGTAAGTGTATGTATGAGAGAGACCGAGAGACAGTGATGTTTTGACCAAAAAAGGATGGATGCTAGTGTTAAATGCTGTTATCCATCCATAGGGAAAACATATTTTTACTGAACTTGTATTTACTCCATAGAAATCCATGGCAAATTACTTTTGTGTCACTTTTAGTTTCTTTGTCTCTCAATAAATGTCATGCTCTCCATTAAATCTGAATCTCAAAATCTGAATCTCAAAATATGTCTTGATGCTAAAGAAGACATGTATTGGTGCCAACTTCTTCTTCTACCTATCTCTCCATTTAGAGGAGGAATGAATAAGGTGTTATGATCATTGGAGTGGAGTAAAATTACATTAACTAGGTGATTCCATGGCAGAAGGCAATGTTCTTAAGAGTCTGTTCCAAAACAATGTATAAAATAGTAGTTTGGTGTTCAAGAGGCAAATCATCAAAAATCACAGCCCTGCCACTGCCACCTTTCCTACAGTGGAAAGATTATACCAGTTATCCAGTTCCCTCAGCCATACTAAAGAGCAATTATACTTGTAAAAGTCATATTTGGATCCAACCCACCTTTTACACAGGTCTGTTCCAGTTAATTTGTTGTCATTTGCATGGGGAGAAAGACTGAATTGAATATTACACGAGTCATTTATTTAACTAAACACTACTAAGGAGATATACTGGGAAACAGAAGCAACAGCTTGAAAACATTCAGTTCAGGTGTCACAAGCACTAAAATAATAGCAGCCTTCTCTTCCTCAGGAAGCTCAGCAACAGTGAAGGGTACACCATTTTCTCTTTCTCCAATAGTAGTAGAACTTGGGGACATTTAATGATTGGCAAAAGGAGATAGGCAAAAGGAAGGATTACAGTTCACAATGAATTGTTGCCACAGCTTATAATTATGACTTTAAAAGTTTACCAGTAGTAAAGAAAGACATTATGAGCATTATTACTCTCACTGGTACCTTTTCATGATGGCCCTGTGCTTGCAAATAGGTTAAATGCAATAGAAGCCTTCCAATATTTTTCTCGTAGACTACTGTGGAAGACAGAATGCTAGAGAAGATGGAGCAGTAACATGATCTAGCTATACTCACAATTTGTTCTTAATTTCACTGATTATGGATACACAGTTATAAATGTGAGTTTTTTTTTTCTCAATCTGTAGCATTTCATAGGGTTTTGTTTTGCTGCTAGTAGCATAACAGCAGAGGAAAAGAGACAAGATCCCAAGTCTCAAATGATGCAAAGGAGATAATTAATTCATGGCCAAATGAGGGTAGTGCTCGCACAGGGGAAAAGAGAAAAGGTACTACATTCACCTCTTGAATTTAAAAGTTTGTTTTGGTTTCACTTTATCATAATCTTTGCCTTCAGTCCTTGTGATTGACATTTTATGAGGTGAAATGGGGCTCTGCTCATTGTACCTACTCTCTTCTCATCTCTGTTTGCTGAATTCAAATCTATGTGTTGGAAGAAGAATGTCTGAAGCAAGGAGTCTGCTTTATGAATTTATGCTCCCTCTACAATTCCATTATTATAATGTGGCCATGAACACCTGAATAACCAAGTCAAACCGGCTGAAATTGTTCATTTCTTGAGGTATAAGGATATTCTTATCTATTCTCCTATCCCTCTGCACCCTGAGGCTTTTCATCTACTTCTTCCTCTACTCAGAAAAACATTGCATAGGATAGAAAGTAGTTGTTTTCCCCACATCTAAGGGAGAATAGAACTAGAATGGAAGAAGGGAGGATAGAAATAGAGGTTTGTTTCATCCTTTGCCACAGAAAAACCCAACTGGTTGGGTTCCGTGATGGAAATGATTTTATGGAGATGGCAGTGCCCATGGACTGGATTGAGAGACCTTATCTGATGGAGTGGAGGTTTCTTTCTTTTGGTCTACCCTCATCCAGAATCAAAGAACTGGATGACAAGACAGAGGGTTACCCTCAACTTGGTTACAGCACCAGGAAGGATGATTTTTATTCAGAGGACAAAAGACTTGAACTGCTTTTTAGGCAGCTGGTCCTTCTCCCAAAATTACTGAAGCAGTAGATATGTAGGATGCACATAAAAGGAATTGGTTTTTCTCACAATCCCCTTATCACCAACATCTGGAAAGGGCTGACAACTTTCATTGAACAGTTTCTCCTGCAAATCAGAAATAATGTTGCCAACTAAGCCAAACAAATACCTTGAGCCCCAAGCTCAGCCTTTCTCCCTGGAGCTTCCCAAACAATTAAAAGCAACAGATACCAGTTCTGAGGGGTGGGGGGAACCAATAATTCTTACCATGAAGAGCAAAGTGGAACAAGTATATCCTCATATTTCAGCTATGTAATCTATTGCTGTTAAAATGGACCTTCAGCCTTGGATGAGAAGTGGAAAAAATCAATATTAATCCACTCATACTTGTAATGGGAGGATGTGGTCACATAAAGTACGGCCTGAGAGTGCCAGGCTGAAGCCAGAGCCTAAAGACAGATTCTTGTACATTTGCTATGGAAACAACAGACCATAACATTGTATTTGATATGGAAAAATCAATCGCACTGTTACTAGCTAGAAACTGTTCTATTCTGAGGCAAGAATATAAAGTACTTCAAGCAGTTGTTAAACAGAAGAGGTTTCATGATTATTTAATCACTTTAGAGGTCAAACCAATTAAAATATCATCTGTCAATACTTTCTCTGAGATTCATTTGCTCTGGGAATAAATGTTTTTGTGGTATCTATTGTTCTTGAGTTAAAAGGTGTTGCTCCAGCATAATAAACAGTGAAAACCAGATTTGCTGAGCATTCAAAAAATTCGTATTGTACACCTTCAAACTTAAATTCAACAAAAGTAATGCAGCAGAAATCTTTACACAAAATTCAGCCCTTTTTCTCACTTTTTTTCCTCACAATTTTTTTCTCACTTGTCCCATCCATTGGAGATTCCCCCTCCCCCAAACAACTACAAGGAAAGAGGGGCATAAACTGCTTTTACTTTCTTAAGGGAAATTAGTAAATCTTTTGTGCTTATAATTTAATCCTGATGTTTATATACATCCAAGAATTGTATAGAGTACTGTTGGTTTGACAAGTAGCAATTGGTTTGGGCTACTAGAAAACACTTCCTTTTTACTTTGAGGCTTGTGACTTTATTCTCTAAATGGCCTTGTCAATTTGGTTAACAGAGCTGGGCAAAGCTTCACTAGTGATTTGTTTTAATCATCCTATTGAAACAGATTGGCTTAACAATACCTGCAGCACATACAGACACACATGTCTTAAAGCAAAGTGGCCTCCTTGCTTCATTTTCTATCACCTTCTAGCCTCAACAAGCATTGTTGGCTATTTGAAGTACCAGGTCAAAGGGGTAATGCAAGGTCCCTGGGCAATCATGTTTCCTCTTTACCTTGTTGAGGAGAATTGGATCACCTCTGCAGGAGGAAGTGCCCTGTTAAGGTGAACCCAAATTGTCTCACACTGGCTTGCTGATTAATTAGTAAAATACACAGGCCAATTTCTCTATAGTCAACAATTCACTTTTTTTGTTATTGTTGTAGGATAATTTGCCAGGAGAAATTAAAATGGTCAAGAAGACATGAGTAGGTGGAACTCAGATTCAAAGCTGAAGAAACAGACTTTTCATCTAACTCTTAATTTCTTCTTTTACTCTCTTTCTGTATGTGTGTGTGTATACATATGTATACACACATATACATACACATACACACACTGTGTTTTTTCTACAGAGACATCTTGCAGAGTGATTTAATGTTAGTGTAAATGTTGATGAGCTTGGGATATTTATGGATCCGAAGGCTGATGGAAAGAGCTCCTCTTATGAGTCATTTATTAAAAGTGAATTTCTGTAATTGGCCAGAGCATCAAGCTGTGTGATTGCTTCATTTCATATAAATTTATAAGGCCAAAGAATGGCAATGTAGAAGCACTGTGGGCTTTAGACACAGGAAAATGCATATAGAATCATTGTCTTTAAAATTTATCCATAGGATTTTCTTTTGCAAATCTTATGTGAGGAATGCATACTAAGCAAATTGCCTTCAGCTGCATCAAAAACAAAAAAGAACAAGGCTTATATTTAAGTCTGAGCTACCACAGTGTTTTTCAAACTTGGTGAATTTAAGATGTGTGGACTTCAACTCCCAGAATTCTTCTGGCTGGGGAATTCTGGGAGTTGAAGTCCACTCATCGTAAAGTTGCCAAGTTTGAAAAACACTGAGCTACAGCATACTATTATTGTTGCTTCTCCTTCTCCTCCAAATGGATCAGCTCTAAATGCTTCCATAATGGCAGAGCTCTCTCTCCTGAATGTTTTGCAGTTCAGCCCTTCCCTTCTAGTCATGAGCTGCCACAGTGACCAAACAACTGATAGCCAGCCATGTTTTTGTCAGATCTGGACAAGCGAATCAATAAGAAGACACAGCAAGACTCAGTGTGAACAGACTGGCCTTTGGGGACCCACAGAAGCATGGAACTGGGCTTTTTCAATGTTAATTCCTCTCCAGCACCCTTGGGCTGTCACCTTCTTTAACCCTTGTTAATTTAAAACTACCTCTCATTAAATCTCCTGAGAAGACATTTTCCTCATAACAGCCAATGGAAATTGGAAGGTGAAAGAGTTTTGCAATAATTCTCAGGAAACACTGCCCAAATGCTATTTCATTGTCCTGGTTTCATAATATTGAGCACTATTTTTATTTCTTCTTAACATTTACTAACATGAATTTGCAGAATAAATGCAAAAAACCCCCCACATGACCACAATTAAATTACATGCTGTTGTTTTAGAAAAGTGGATATTAGAAGTATAAAAGTGCATTTCCTGAAAGCATTTTTTATTCCACTTTGTTCAAATAAACTAGTTGCTCAACAGTTTGATTAATGGTGTATCATATAAGCACATAATCAGTCACAATGGTAAATCCCTTGATGTGCACAAAATATAATCCTATTTCTTTAAAAAAATTCATTTTGGTACTCTTAAGTACGATGAAAGCCTATCAGATTTAATTAGGGTATTAGCAAAATATATTCTGAAGAACTTGAAAGATTATTCATTATTTAAAATGATAATTTCCTATTGTGATATTAAATTTATCAAGTTTCTGTTGTCTTGTTTCACCTAGAAACTATGGGGATAACTAGAGTAGTTGTTTCATTTATATTTCTCTCATTTTATTTCTCAACAAGGATTTGCTAGTTATAGTTTGAAATTGAGTTCCTAGTGATTTAGTCAATCTGCCATATTGTGGATCCATACTTTCTGGGAATACTTTAAAAATTAGTCCACACCATGTGGAACCCTCATCACACAAAGGGCCTAATGTTAAACCTGCTGCAGAAATTTGGGCCTAGTATATCTTTTAATTCTTCAGTGTATAATAAGATGGACTTCAAAATGAATTAACTGAAGTGTTTTTGCATTTCAGCTCAAAAGGTATTACAATTTGGTTTAAGCTTTGCACCTGCACATTATGAAAGGCTGATAGGACTAAAAAGCCAGACTAAGCTACCTTTGTTCATGGTCAGTTATTTGGTACACTATTTTCTAAGTAAAATTTTAAAATCCCCTTTGCAATGCATGTGTGTGCAATAATTATACTCAAAGCTTTTTGTTATGCATTATTACAAGACTCAAACATCTTAAACCTTTACAAAAACCACTTAGTTTAGAAGAAGCAGCAGCAACATTTGAAATCCCACTGAGACTTGACATATTCTTGCTGATACTGTTACTACTAAGTATTGCTGCTGCTTTTGGCTCTACACTGATCTACTAGACCTGCAGATAAATCAGGTATGGTATCAGCCAATCAGAGAAGCAACCCTGGTGTTGTCTACTGGTGAAGTGAGGCATGTAAGGCATGCCACATTTTGAAGATGCACTTTGGTGACATGCATGTGCAAAAATCCTTCAAAACTTTGTAATGTAAGAGATTTTTCATCCAAGTGTATACTATAGCTCATTAAGCAAATTATGATGGATGGTCCCAATATAATGCTTTTTTTTTTCCAAAGCAGTGCTTGTGAATGATTTATATTACCAAGTTGACAAGCAAAATATGGGGAAGTACGCCACGTGGATTTTACAGGACACAGCTGTGAATTGATGCTGGCTGAAATTCCACTTGTGTTTTAGTTAGGCAGTCTTATAAAGTGAGAAAAAAGTGTTTTAGTACTAGCTAAGATCTCAATTTCCTTTCTTGGTATCATCCTACAAACTCTTAGACAGCAGCAGACAGTATCTTACTAATGAGTATGTCAGGGTTTTGAATTTTGTAGTTAAACTGTGAGAAGTTAGGAAAGGTTTCAGTATGATCAGTTACAGTATATATAATTTAAAAACATAACTCTATATATTCAGTCTGGAGTCAGATGACACCAAAATAAAATTATTGTTGCTGCTGTTGTTGTTTATATTGTTATATAAAAAGAAAAAGGCACTGAATGTATAAGCCCTTCTTACACTTTTCAGAGTAAGAATCTGTGCTGCAGAGCTACCAGCACCTACTGAAATGAATGGAAAGACAGAATGGTTGTATCAGAATTCATGTCTCAGAACTCATATTCTCCCAAGGAAGAAAATGACTAGTTTAATGGTGTTCCGGCATAGTATTGCTCTATAAAATAAGCATCTGAGTCATTAAAGTCCAAAATACTTTACAAATTACATATTTGTGGTTTTGTTTATGTATTACATGCTGATCACTATACTGTATTTTCTGAAGCAGGGAAGACTCTGAACATGATAGGAAGAACGAAGGAAATAATTTGATCAAATGCATTGTTCTGCAGTTGACAAGCAAATCATGAGAGCCGTTACTAATATACAAAACACACCCTTTGCATTTCTCCCCCCCCCCACCAAAAAACCCCAAAGCTTTAATGCTACAATGCCTTATTTATTGTATCCAAATGTGTGGTAATAATGTACATAAAAAGAGGAAAGCCTCTTAATGTTTGGCTTTTTCTTTTAAGCAAAATGAGACAGCACAACTAGGTTATCCTCATGACAACTAGCTTCTTTGTCTAATTTCCATTTCTTTCTGTGGCAGCTAAAACACCTTGAAATTACCTTCTCCAGCCTAGAAGAATGATTTTCCCCTTGCTCTGACTGTCAGAGTGATTAGAATTTTAATTAGTAAAGTGGAGAAAGCGTCAAGGGAGGAAAATCACTCAGGGAAAAAAAAGGCACATGAAAGAACCACAGTTGCAGGGGAGACAAAGAAACATTTTAGAGCAGTCTCCCAGCATGACTGTTCCATCAGCAATTCAAGCACAGCATTAAATTCCATATGGTGCTAACACATTACTGGCCTTCTGCTCCCCACCCCCTCTGACAGCATGTGTCTGCTAGGACATTAGAAAACATTCATATCAGTTGTTACCCTTAGTAAAGCAAGGTTGTTGGTAGCTGTTGTTCTTGTTTTTGTTTTGCTTTGTTTTTAAAACCTTCAGCCTACAAAAGACTATGGTATCTATTGCAGTCCTTTCATCTCCTCCCTGAGACTAGGGATGATAATAAAAGGAAGTCCTGTGGACAGTCATCTCCAATAAAAATCAGAGTTACTATGTCCTCTTTCTGTGTGTCTTAGAAATACACATGTCTTAGGGTGCCCATTTGCCCATGGTTACTCCCAGAAGGAAGGCATAATTAAAGGTAAACACAAATGCGTTTGTATGAAATATGCAAATACATGTAAGTGTTATCCACTTATACGTAATTACTGCAGTTTAAATATAGAGCTCAAACACTGAAAATACTGTTTTCTTGACAACCAGGTGACTTTTGTGCTTGCACTATTAAGCAAGAGTCTAAGTTCTCTGTTTACTTTTACGGCTTTTGGTCTCCCACTACAGAACCCATTCAAATATAGGTTTGCCCACTAACATCTCTTCAAAGAGCTGAGAGTCTTCTGTGGAGTCATAAAGACTTTGGTTGTTCTTGGTAATAAAAATTGTAATTCTCTGCTCATTAAAACATCTCCTTGGATGTTCATTTATAAATACATGAAAGACCCAGGTGAGTTTGTAGCTCTGCTTAATTTAGTGTAACTCATCTTTGATAGACTTGGAGCTGGGGTGGGGCCAGGGGCAAAGTTTCCATTCCTAAACATAATCTCTTCAGAAGGAAAGTTCTGAAGTCTTGCTGGCATATAGGCTGCCTTTAAGAAAGTGGAGTTAGCCTGCATTTCCTTCATACACTGATCCCCAGATGCCTCTGGAAGCCTATAGTGTTTTAAAATATATATTTCAGAGAATTTACACTGCCATGCAAAGCACAAGGCACTAACACCAAAGAGCTCAGTGCTACCACTTTAAATTTATCACACTTCCCTGGAGCACCACTCCTAAATGAATATTTAAATACCATTTTAAATGTTTCTTTTTTCACTGAACACTGCAATTTCTATCTAAAATACAGCAGTGTGCTTCTGAGGGTGGGAGACACCTTTATGACTACAGAAGAAGGGCAGAGAGGAAAAACTACAGAGCAAAAAGGAGATTTACAGTATTTAAATAATCAAAATAAAACAAAAAAATGACATCTATACATCATCAATAGTATAAATAGGAGATCCCTGGTGAACCTAGGGATCCACACACTACAAACCAGAGTTATTTATCTAGTTATTTTAATGTCTATTTGGTCATTATAAAATGCAAGGTCTGATTTTATCGATGTTTCCATTTAACTCCAAATATTCTAAAGATTGCTACACTTCCTAAGACAGATACAGAGTATATGCCAGTAGCCTTCTCCACAGGACTGAGAATTTGCTTTTTGCAGGGTTCTGAATCTTTATATAGAGAGGCTTGTTCAGTGTACACTTTGTGCTTTTTTAGAGATGTCCAGTTCAATGAATATAAGTGGACCTGGCATGCAGCCTGCTTCTTTCGCCTTATAATTTGTGCTGTGTGCTGGAAAGGTCCAAAGATGTCTTATTGCTTGAGGTTATGGCAGCTTACACAGCTGCTGAAATATTGATTAAAAGTTTCAAACCATTATATCTTTTTTCCATGTCTAACCAGTTTGCTATTGTTTCCTGAAAGATCTTTGTCCAGGTCTTGACAAACATCCCTCTAGGGTAACAAGCTAATTCCCTTGACCTTTTCTGTCAGATCAAAACAACTCTTGACATTGTAACTCATGACAATCAATCTATAGAGAATTTGTTCATTTCAAGTAATTAGAGGCAAGCTTTAAATCTAAATGAAGTTGAAAATGAAGGTTTTGATGGCATATCCTGATAACATTGAGATAAAAAAAAAATAAAACATTGTTCAAAACATTGCTCTATGCAATACAGCTTGATTCCATAGTATGAAGATAATAATTATAAAATTGCAACAAAATATTTTTAGGTTTGCAATATGTATCTTTGTCCAGAATTCCTATTTATTTCTAAATATGGAACACATCTGCTTTGTGTATTCAAATATTTACTTTAATGCTTTGCACTTATAAAATAAGCACCCCATGGGGCTGCCCTTGAAGAACATCTGGAAGCTTTGTTTGGTCCAGTAGGCAGCAGCACAGCCAATTATGCATGTGTCATGGCATGGGGCCATAATCCCATTGTTTCTACCCATCTCATTAGGTTGAACAGGAGGGCATGTTCCAGGTCCCATCAATCAGGGATTGTCCTCTATGGGGACCCAGGAAACCTGCCTTTTCCATAGCTACTCCTGCCCTCTGGAACACCATCCCGCCCAAGGTTTAAAAATTATCTGAACTAATTTAGTAAGCAAAATGAATATTAATTTATTTTCCTCCAGTCCCTTATATATGATAGGGACATGGGTACATGCACATGCATGTTTTAAACATTAATTTTATTAAAAACATGGAAAGATAAAAAGAGGGAGTGAAATTCAGTGGTATAGAAAATAAAGATGACATAAATTGTGGATAAAACAGTTTATATACAAAACAACTACAATCAGGAAAAACAAAAGGAAAAAGAAAAAAACCCAATATAATAAATGGTCATTGCAGTTTAATAGGAACAAACATAGGGTAGCTCAGCAGAAAAAAAGCAGTATCAATAAAACCCAAGAGTCTAAAGCTAACATTCTAGACTGGCCACTTCTGGATAACTTCCAGTCCCAAATTTTCATGACCAGAAGTTGGGGAAAATAGAACTAAACTAATAATCTGATTTATTTATCAACAGTGTGTGTGTGTGTGTGTGTACAGTATATATATATATAATCTGAGTTTTTTGCTCAAAGTAGGGGAGGAGAGGGAAACTATCTTTGTGACTGAAATGAAGAGGACATTTCTATCAACAACATATTAATCAAGAAATATTAATAATTCACATTTTAGAGCATTTTAAAATCTTACCTATATTACCTCAATTTTCCTTCCCTCAATTCTATATTATCATCTCCACATTGAAGTTATCTGTGATTGATATGAGCTTGTGGACTCTGAGGAGATGGACAAAGTTCTCTGTAACATGAATTCCTCTACCTGTGGGCAAGATCCATACACCAATGGTTCATTCAGTCAGCTGAGAGGGTATGGGGTCAGATCCCAGAAGTTGCCATGATTCTTTGAGTGAAGGGGTGGTACCAAGTACCTTGATTCCCCCTATGGGGGGGGGGGATTTGGAGGAGCTGGTGGAGCCTCAGTTGCAGAAAATCCCATATTGAGCTGTATCAGTAGGTCTCAGTTCTGGATGTGGGGCATAAATCACACTGATCAAGCTTGTTGATGGCCTTATTGGGAACTGGAGAGAGGGAGTCTGGCCATTTTAGTCCTATTAGGCCTCTCAGTGGCATTTGATAGCATCAAAAATGGTATCCTCCTAGACTGTCTGCAAGCCTTGGGGGTCTTCTGGTTCTTCCTGAGTGGGCAGTTCCAGTCAGTTCCAGTAGGCTGCCTTTATTTTTGTGGGATGCCACAGTATCCAACTCTTACCACCACACCACAATGCACACTGTTTAATGTCTATATGAAACTGCTGGATTATGTCCATCAGTTCAGGGAGAGGTATCATCAGTATGCAGATGATCTCCAGTGGGCCAAGCTGAAAATTTGATGGCTGCCCTCCTATTGTGTGGAGGCTGTGAGGAATAGGATGAAGAAAAAAAATATGCTACAATATATTTTGGGCAAAATGGAGGTTCTATTAATTCAGAAACCATCTGGCTCCTGATCAGCTCCTACACTGGTTCTGGATGGGATTCAGATCTGAAGAAGCAGGTCTATGACCTGAGATTTTTTCCTGGAGTCACAGCTTCTTCCAGATCAGCAGGTGGAAGCTGTGGCCAAAGAGGCCTTTCCCCAGCTCCAACTTGTTTGTCACCTGTTGCACTTTTTGGAGCAGAAGGCACTGGCAACAGTTACTCATGCCCTCATGGTTTCAAGACTGAACTGTGACAATGTGCTCTACCAGCCTGCTTTTGAAGACTAGAAACTTTAGTTGGTACAGACTGAGGAGCCCACTTTTTGGTGGGTGAGAGATGCTTCAGCCATGTGACACCTATAGTGGCAGCTTTGCATTGGTTGCCAATATATTTCCAAGTACAGTTCAAGGTGCTAGTTTTGTCATCTGAAGCCATACATAGCTTGATTTTTTCTTACCTTCCAGACTATGTTCTTTAAATCGAATCTGTCCATTCTTTGCATTCAGCAAGGTGGAAATTATCTGAAACCACCCCCACCAGAGAAAGAGGGGATGGCAGAAGCAGACAATCTCACTGGCTGGCCAGTGCCTACAGAATAGTTTGTCTCTGTTCAGCCCCTATATTATTAGCATCAGCAAAGCAGTGGAGCTGGCATTTTAATATTTTTGCATACAGTGAATTTTTATTTTTTTTTAATTTTCAATATCTCCTAATTTTATTTATTTGAATTTTAATGTGAAGTTCACATTGGTTAATTCTGCTGCTGGATTAGATTGCTTAGAGGTTGTAAACAGCCCAGAGTCTTTTGAATTGAGCCAAGATATAAGTAAGGTAATAAATAGGTACATATGCATATTTAGAAATGATTATTACAGCAGGAATGCATCTCACATAGTGAAATACTTGCTCAGTCAACTGTTTAGGAGCTAACTACTAATAGGCAATTTCAGAAACACTGCTGTTCTGTCTTACACAGAACTGTTTTTGAATCAGGTTTAAACTATGTTTTGCGAAATAGTGGATCTAAATTCCTGCCACAAATCAACCAGCCAATGCTATTGGTGACTTTTCTGTAAAGTGAATAAATAACATATATATACGACTACCATTATTTTAGCATCTATAAATGCAAATGCAAATGCTAATTCCTACCTATTTATATTGCTATGTACTTTTGGAAACCCAAACCTGATAAAACACAAACTCCTTTGAGACTGAATGTCTATTAAAGTATGAGAAATAAGTGGCCACAAAAGTATCATTCCAACAGAATCACAATAATCAATTCAAACAGTCCTGGTAGTTTAATTCAAGGCCTCCTGCAGTTTGCTAATGTGACCATCAAGCAATTTTCTGGCAAAAAGCAATATTTGCCACTGTTGATGAGTCCAAAATATGCACACAGAGGCAAC
The DNA here is from genome assembly GCF_035149785.1 of Candoia aspera. Lineage (NCBI taxonomy): Eukaryota > Metazoa > Chordata > Lepidosauria > Squamata > Candoiidae > Candoia > Candoia aspera. The sequence continues at coordinate 210,029,497 of NC_086154.1, read as the reverse complement.
AACTGTAGTGACTGCAAAGCCTTCCCCAAACTACACATTAATATTTCAGTACAATCTGGGCTTTAAATAACAACAAAAAGTTATTGGAAAATGTATAAATATTACACAGCCCAGAATGCATCCATTTAATCTCATAAACTGAATGATAGAATGACAGGTAGATAACTCCACCTGTAATCTGCTTCAAATAAAAATGGTAAGATGTCATTAAATAATCATACTAGGAATCTAAAAGTGAAGACAAATGCATTTAAAAAAGAATCATAGCAGGGTTTAAGCCTAATCTTGTGATTTTCATTTTCCTTTTATTACATTTATATCTACCTTTTCCACCATGGATCTTTGCTTTTTTTATATGGGTCTTGTAACCTACCTGTAAAGTATGTCCAGCTGAGAGTCACTGTTCAATCCTTTTAACTTCTACATATTGATCTACCCAACCTCCATAAGTGACTAGAACCTCATATAGTAACATAAAGAGAATGTCTAAAGTTGCACAGATCAGTTTCAGAAATGACAGATCCTAGGCCACCATCAATCTGACTCTCAGATGTCTCCAATGCATCCTTTTTCTTGACCACTCCCATTGAAGAATGTCCTAACGGTAGGCTGACCATATTTCCTTGAGACAAAAATGGGACACTGGGATGGCAAAACAGGACAGGGTTAAACTTATGTAATATTATGTAATATTCCGTATTCATGAAAAAGTAAGATGATAAAAAAAGTTTTAAAGAGTTTTTAAGATCCATTTGCTGGTCCTTGCTGGGAAGGTGCAGGAGGGGGAGGTGAGGCAGTGGTTGGGTCTGAAGAGGCTGGTGCAGGGGTGGCGTTGGGTGGAAAGGTTGCAGGAGGGCTGAGGGTGGCTACAAGCTGGGACGGGAGGACAGCAATGGAGGCGGCAGCAGGCTGGAGAAGTGCTTTTGAAAAGCTACCAAGCAATACATTTTAAGCGTATGCATTCAATATAAGTTCCACATTTCTCATATCCACTGAAAGCTTGTATGAAGAATCAGGGTCAGTTCTCAGTGCTTTACTTTTCCTTCACTGCTACTATCTCTGGTGGAATACCATGCCAATGGAGTACCAAAGGAAACTGTACAGAGTTTTCTAAAGGAAACAGCACCAGGATCCTGGCTGGGTTACAACGGCTGTAATGGAAAATGTATAACCACAGTCCTTAATAATGTTTGAATCACATCTATGTGAGTTTGCATGTCTGGTGTTTTTAATTTTTCAGCTTGGATTAGGATAATTGGACTTAACTCAGTGTAGCTATGGAAATACTAAAACATTAAAGTACATCAGCAATGGGTTTCATCGTGGAACAGCAATATGACAGTTAGCAAAGATGAATGGATTTCCCAGTCAGTGGTGATAGGGAGTGAGAGATCCGATCCTTGACCCCTCCTTTGTGGGGTGCCACAGGGTTCGGTTCTCTCTCCTCTCCTATTCAACATCTACATGAAACCTCTGGGTGAGATCATCCATCACCGTGGTATCATCAGTATGCTGACGATACTCAATTGTATATCTCCATCCCAGGTAGGTAAGTGATGCCGTAGCTGCCCTTCCAGGTGCCTGGGGACTGTAGGGGCCTGGATGGGGAACAACAGGCTTCAGCTGAACCCTGGTAAGATGGAGTGGCTGTGGGTTAAGAGCTCTTCCGTATCCGGGACTTTGTCATCTTTAGTTCTGGATGGGGTTGCACTGCCCCAGACAGACCCAGTGCATAACTTGGGGATCCTCGTGGACTCACGACTCCTGCTCGAAGAGCAGGTGGCAGCCGTGGGCAGAAGGGCCTTTGCGCAGCTTCATGTTGTGCACCAGTTACGACCTTTCCTGGATCGGGAGGCCCTTCGAACAGTCACTCATGCCCTTGTTATCTCCCATATAGACTACTGCAATGCACTCTACATGGGGCTACCCTTGAAGAGTATCCAGAAGCTTCAGCTGGCCCAGAATGTGGCTGTGCGGGCTATTTTCAGCACCCCTAGAAGGGCGCACATAACACCTCTGCTACACGAGCTGCATTGGATACCAGTTTGCTTCCGGGTCCAATTCAAGGTGTTGGTTATCACCTATAAAGCCCTACATGGCATGGGTCCAGGTTACCTAAGGGACCGCCTCTTCCCTGTTTCATCAGCCCGTCCCACTCAATCATACAGAGAGAGCATGCTACGGACCCCATCGATAAGAGAATTCTGTCTGGCAGGGTCTAGGAGGCGGACCTTCTCTGCAGTAGCACCCATCCTCTGGAACATCTTGCCCCCGGAGGTGAGATTAGCCCCATTGCTCCTAGCCTTCCAGAGGAAGTTGAAGACCTGGCTCTGCCACCAGACTTGGGGCAGGGAGGAGAATAGTCATACTTGGGGCTGGCTAGTACCTTGAAGTGCCCCTCCTATACAACAACTGAATGAGACCATAGCCATCTGGATTTTATTATATTTGTTAGCTCTGCAAAATTGTTTTATAATGTGTTATATATTGAAATTTTATCTGTATTTATTGTTTTATATTGCAAACCGCCCAGAGTCCCTCCACTTGGAGGAGATGGGCGGTGACAAATTTGATAAATAAATAAATAAATTTAAAGACCTAGGTCTCTGGGCAAATTTTCAAAAGGATTTACTGAGAGCAACAGTAACAACAGCCAACCCATTGCACTAAACCAGTGTTTCTCAACCTCAGCAATTTTAGGATGTGTGGACTTCAACTCCCAGAATTTCCCAGCCAGCATGCTAGCTGGAGAATTCTGGGAGTTGAAGTCAAGACATCTTAAAGTTGCTGAGATTGAGAAACTCTGCACTAAACGCCACTGCTAAACACATTATGTGAAGACCTAGCTCTCTTGAGAAGTGTATAATGCTGTGAAAGGTGGAAGGAAAGAGAAGAAGAGGATGACCAGCAGGAAGGCAGATGGACTCAATTATAACAGTAATGGGTACACTGTTAGAAAACCTGAAGGGCCAGGTTGGGGAGAGAGAATTCTGGAGAAGTTCTGATTATTTGCGTGCTAAGACTCAACACTGACCTGATGGCAAACAAGCTCCATTTTGTGCATATATTCATTCATTCATTCATTCATTCATTCATGCCATGTTGTTTAATGAAGCCAGCTCCATTCCAATTGCTGGAATAAAAATGGCCCCTTGCCATGGAAGACTGCTGCACTCCTTTACAGCACCCCCAGTCAAAGCATTAAAAAGCTTCTCGGCTTAACTAGGATAGAAATATCAAATGCCAATGAAGGAGAGACATTTATAGGTGGAGTAAAAAAAGAAAAAGCCACATGATGGTAGCATGGAAGCTTCACCACAATACCTGGAAATGAGCGTCTACAAATCTAATCCTATTCCTAAACTATACATTTACAAAAGTCTGCCTGTGCTGATACTATGGCTCAGTGACATACTTCGACCTGGTATGAATTGTCATAATCTGGCAAACATGGCTTGATTTATTCATCACCACTAAAATTGCGTAAAAAGATTTGGTTGTTGAATATCTCATCTGAGTATCAGCATTCACACAAATAATTGCTACACAGTAAATGTCAATTTCATGTTACTAAAACTCTTTCAAAAGCACACAAAGAATATCTCTACATCCCCACTCTGTGATTATTATCTTTGCAAGGAGTTAAAGCAAATCCTCTTATTCTGAACAGCTGCAGAGATGGCAACAGAAAATAGAAAACTGCCATCATTGTAAGATACACTGATTTGTTTAACTGTTTCACCACAATTTAAAATACCTTGCTTAGAATTAATCTCAAAGTCATGAAAAATTAAATGATGAATCCTTTGTGTATCTTCTTTGTCTATCTTAAGAGACAATAAAAAAGCTAAGGAGGAAACAAAAAGAATACATTCTTTCCAGCAGCCAACACCCAGATAAACAGGGATTAACCCCAGGCAAACAATCAAGCTGAAAACAATACCCTTATCAAGGAACTACCAAGGAGAAAACCACACCCCCATCAACATTGGCAGGGCAAGCTACTGTATAGAAAAAGAGAACAAACCCCTCCCTTGCACTGATGATGTTATCTAGTCAGGTAATGAAACATCTGCAAGCCAACAACGAAGCTCAGAGAGCACCAAGGACTCCACAGTTCAACCCTGAGCTACACGTATTCTCTTCTATTAAAATTTTACAACCAGTTATTTTGTCTCAGGATGTAAATCACATTGTTTCAATATTTCCTAAAATATCATTTGCTGTTGGTTTGCAAATATTTTGCCAAGGAAAAGGAAAGGGCTCACAGGAGACAGCACTGGAGACACGGTCTATTCTGCCACTGTGGTGAACTCTGATATCAGAACCATTGTGACCTGCTAAATCCAGAGAGTGCAGACTTGCATTTTCAGCAACACTGTGTGTTTCTTCTAAGCAACAATTACAATTTGCAAATTGCCATCATGCACCATGCACCAACTTGTCAATTATTATATTTTGGGAAAACTTTCTCTAAGGGATGAAATGAAATGTAAGCATGAAATATTCAGATGAAATGAAATGTAAAGATGAGATATATGGAAATATATTTACAATAAATGCATAATCATTCTTAATTTTTCAAAGAAGCAAGATGTCTAGTATCCACATACTTTTGAACTCAGGTTGATTTACCCGAGTGTAGTGAATTAACATAATTAAGATGAACCCCATCCTTCTTGTCCCTGGACAAATATTTATGTCTAGTGTATAATTTCAGCTCAGAAAGAGACCTGTCTTGAATAAGAAATAATAATAATATTCATCATCATCATAATGTTGTAATAATCTGTTGTTAAAATCAATAACCATTTTACTATTCATTCAGCATCTACTGCCAAGATGTAGCCCACTGTGTACTATAAATTTACTGATCTGTCACTTAACACAATATGATTTTGCAATATTGTTAATGTGCACAAAGGACTGAAATACAGAATATTGGCACATCTGTGATTTATAGGAAATAAGGTGAGGATAAATTTCATCTCAGTCCTCATATTGCTTAACTGAGGTCAGAAATATAAATTCAGTATGATTCACTGTGTATCTGAGGCATAGAAACTTGAAACACCTTTTGAGCCAACAGTGATGCTTTGTTTATCTTTTTTTTAATTTTCAGAACTCAGATATATAGAAAAAGGTCAAAGAGAAGGCAAGATTGAAAAAAAATAAGATGAGGCTGTGATCTCTGAATAAGTAGTGTGGAACATTTGTTACCCTGTATCTGTTAACTTCTAGCTGATCCGTCTTGGAATGTTTTGTGAAATAATGTGGTTGTCAAACATGTTCCTCAACATATGTTGGCTGGGAATTCTGGGGAGTTGTAATCCCACTAAATTGTAGCGCATCAGGTTGAAGAAATTAGCACAGTGGCTCAGGTAACAAGCATGCAAACTCCTAATCTGCCCTTCTAGTTTGGCACGATGCACAAATGGCTAAAAACCTGAAGTTTCCTTGCTATTCATAGTTGTAAAGTTAGTTGGTATGGTTAATGTTTCATATTATAATATACAAATGTCAAACTTCATGTCAGGCATGACTATAAATCTCTGTTCTTCCAGTTAGTCAATCCTGTAATTAGGAACTAGCTAACAGTGGAACCTCGATGCTCCTACTTCATAGCAGACAAGAAAGAAGTTACATGTGTTACACACACACACACACACACACAAGATTAGCCTGTTGAAGAAGATAAAAGCCAAGCATTATCTGTATGCCAGACCCAGGTTTTAAATCTTAAGCTTTGTTGTGGTGGTGGTGGTTATTGTTTTAATGTTAATTGCACTAGTTTAATAAACTAATAAATTCATTAGAAGAAATATGAAGTGGATTGTGGCAGAAATCATAATGTAGATTTAGGTAAGTGACATTCTACCCAGGTTAGTCAGCAAATTTTCTGTTCTCTCTCCTCCCACAATTGTCACTGTGATACAGGTAGAGACCCAAAGACAAGAGCACAGGAACTCTCCCACACATGGCAGTAGCAGCAGGGACCACCAGTCCTGTGGCAGTGAAACAGTTAAGGGAGTTTTCTTTTGGGTAGCAGGACATTGCAGAACTGGAGAGAACCCTAACTCTTTCCCTCTGAGCTGTCCTCCATCTGTAGGCAGCAGGATTGCTTTTTCCACTCACCCTGAGGCTTGTTGTGATTCTGAGAATGTAAAGAAAGGAGACAGAATCAGCCTCACCAGCAAAGAAGCTCCAAGTATGGCATCACTTCCATCATAGAATCATAGAATTGTAAGGTTCGAAGGGACCTTGGAGATCTTTGAGCCCAACTCTCTGCCCAAGGCAGAATCCTCATACCATCTCGGACAAATGGTTGTCCAATCTTTTATTGAAAACCTCCAGCAATGGAGCACTCCCAACTCCAGGAGGCAAGCTGTTCCACTGTTTAATAGTTCTCACCGTCAGGAAATTCCTCCTTATTTCCAGGTTGGATCTTCCTCTGACGAGCTTCCACCCATTGCTTCTTGTCATACCCTCAGGTGCTATGGAGAATAAGTCAACGCCTTCTTCCCTGCGGCAGCCCTTCAAGTCCTGGAAGACTGCTATCATGTCTCCCCTCAGTCTTCTATTCATTAAGCGAAACATACCTTTAACTGTTCTTCATAGGATTTAGCCTCCAGACCCTTTATCATTTTTGCTCTTCTCTGCACTCTTTCTAGGCCTCAGCATCTTTTTTGTATTGTGGTGACCAGAACACTGAACACAATATTCCAATTGTGGCCTTACCAGTGCGGTATAGAGCAGCACTATCACTACCCGTGATCTTGATACTATCCCTCTGTTAATACAGCCAAGGACTGTATTGGCTCTTTTGGCACCTGCAGCACACTGCTGGCTCATTCTTAAACAGTGATCCAACAGGACACCTAGATCCCTCTCATAGGCATTACTGTTGATCCAGGTACTGCCTATCTGGTACTTGTGCATCTGGTTTTTCCTGCCTAAGTGTAGGACCTTACATTTCTTGCCATTGAATGTCATCTTGTTGGGTAGGGCCCAATGCTCAGGTAGATTATCCCTGTTTTGCAATCTGAATTTGGTACAAGCACAAGAATTGTCAGAGCAAGGATGCAGAGCATTTGAGCTCTAGACCCATGATGCTGCATGTGAAGAGCTAGCAATTCCTTTCCCTGCTTGCATAGATAGGCAGCCATTCAGACATGCATAAGAAATCCCCTGTGCCTCAGCTGCAGAACTGAGAGATGGGTCTCAACAGCAATGGGTAATCCACAAACAGGCTTTGATCAGGGAAATTGGTGTCAACTTCTGCTGTCAGCCAGAAGTAAGATGCTAGCTGTCAGACTGAGTTGATCATTTCTTGAGACCACCAGTCCCATAAGTGTTGGCATTGTTCTCCTCAGCCTGGTGTTCCCCTTGTGGTTCTATCTGTCAGGAAGAGGGGAGCTCAGTCAAAGCAAATATTTGTAGCTCAGGGTTGAACTGTGGAGTCCTTGGTGCTCTCTGAGCCTTGTTGTTTTCTTGCAGACGTTTCATTGCCAGACTAGGCAACATCTTCAGTGCAAAGAGGGAGTGGGCCTTGCTCTCAGTTTATATACTGTGGCTTGCCCTACTTGTGCTGGTGGGAGTGTTGTTCTCTCCTTGGCAGTTCTTTGATTGGGCTGTTGTTTGCTGCTTGGTTGATTAGCTGAGTTAATAGTTCTGTGATTAGGGTATATTGTGCTGTTTGATTGTTCATCTGGTGTTAATCCTAGTGTTGATTTTTGCATAACTGGGTGTTGATTGGTGGTGAGGTGTTCTGGTCTTTTGGCTTTTCTATTGTCTCTTTTGAATGGTATGTAAATGTTGTTTACCTCTATGTGTCTGTTGATGGCTGGTTTGTCTGAGTGCCAGGCTTCCAGGAATTCTCTGGCATTTTTGGATTTGGCTTGGTTTAGGATGCTCACAGTTTCCCAGTTGAAACTATGTTTGAATCTGTCCATGTGTCGTGAGATTAAGGAGTTTTCATCATGTCTTCTGACTGCTAGTTGGTGTCAGAACCAAGCCTGCCTATGACTCAGAAAGTGAAACTCTTTCAGAGTCAGAGGGGGAATTGGAAACTTACTGGTCCGAAACTGGGAAAATGAAACTCCAGGCTGAGCCAGCAGCATAGGAAGAATCCATGGTGCTGATTGGGCAAGATTCGGAGGAGGATTTGAATATGCCAATCAGTGCGTGCCAATGACGAGCTGAAAAGCGTGTGCAGGACAAAGCAGCCTGATTGGCTACAGGAGACTCCAAGCATGACAAAGAACGGTATAAAAGGCAGCCGCGCGGAGAGTGAGCTGCCGGAGACAACCGATCCTCTAACCCTGCAGCTTCAAAGAAGAGTCCTTACCAGAATTGGAGTCAGCGTCTGTTGATGAAGAGGAATCAACACCTGAGCTCCACTCCAAAGAGGAATTGCATCTTGCATCTGCCGCAACCAAGGAACCAGTGTCAGCCGTGCCCAGCAGCCTTCACCTTGCATCCAGCCTTGAAGCTCTGTGATCTCCTCAGCAGCGTAGACAAGCTGAGATATTCCCGTGTCGCCACTTGTTGTCAGTCCTGTGCAACCGCGCTTGGCAGACTCTGCCACGCTTTGGATTTTTACAACTATCTTGCTCAGAATCTGGGTGTCAGGCCACTTTGGGGCTTCCAGCCAAGTTCAGCCTTGCTTCCAGTCTCCAGCCTTGCTCCAAGCTCCCAATCCAGAGAATCCAGCCTAGTCCAGGGCTTCCAGCCGATTCCAAGCCTTGCTCCAATCTCCAGTTCAGAGAATTCAGCCTAGTCCGGGGCTTCCAGCCGAGTCCAGCCTTGTGTCCAGTTCCCAGCCTTGCTCCAAGTTCTGAGTCCTGCTCCAAGACTCCAGTCCTGAGAATTCTGCCTAGTCCAAGTCTTCTAGCTGAGTCTAGCCTTGCTCCGAGTTCAAGTCCTGCTTCCAAGCTCCAGTTGCTGTATCTAAACCCAATCCAGTTCCAGATTGCCAGTGATCCAGTGCCAGAACAGCTCCAGTACTTCATTCCAGTTTGAGATCTGTTGCTTCCAGCACACTGTGTTCCAGTTGTATCCAGCCTTCCTGTCCAGCAAGACAGTCCTGTTTTGCTTCCTGATGTGCCCAGTTGGGCTGTTGATTGAATCTCCGTATTCAAGGACTTAACTATTGTAAATAGTTATTTAATAAAGTGTGTTTTTTAAGACCTTGCCTGGCTGTATAGTCTGAACAGGACAGTTGGTGTTCATGGATGCGCTCTGCTAGTATTCTGCCTGTCTGTCCTACATAGTGGCTGCTACAGTCCTTACACTGTACGTTGTAGATAACTCCTGTTTTTTCTTCTTGAGCTACTGGGTCTTGGTTACTTAGGATGTTTTGAAGGGTTTGGGTTGGTTTATATGCTATGGTGATGCCGTGTGGTTGTAACAGTCTGCTGGTAGCTTCTGAGATGTTTCTGATGTATGGCACTGTTATCCTTTTCATCGCTTCTGTTGGTTGGGTTGTAGTGAGTTGGGTGGTGAGGCACTTTTTGATAAAGTTGGGTATCCATTTTGCTGGAAGAGGGGAGCTCCTTATGGCAAGACTGGGAAAGCCATTGACATCACCTGTGCAGGTTGTGGTGAGGACTAAAGGAAGAGATCAGGTGGTGGCTGTGGTGAGTGCTCATATGTATCAAGGTCATATGTATCAGCAGGACTGTGCAACCCTCACTTGAAGGGGAGTGAGAGGGAAGGCGACATCTCTTTGCAGCAGTTGCTGCTGATTTGCTGCTCAGGACTGTCCAAGAGGTACAAAATTGGTGGAAGACAATGGAAGAGAAGCAGGTTCCACTTTCATCAGGCAGCAGTCATGATTGAATAGAGAGTTAGAGATAGAGATAATAGAGATAGATAGATGATAGATAGATAGATAGATAGATAGATAGATAGATAGATAGATAGATCTAGATAGATGAGAGACAGACAGTGTAACGATTGCCTATTCTAGAACACCATCAGACTCATGAGCAGGATTACAAAGATATCTGATTTATTAAAGAATAGTATGCAGGATCACAAAGAAAGCTGAGAATGAAAAAGGCGTGCCAAATGCAAACTAAAAACCCTCAGTACAAACGAGATCCCTCCCCCCATAGAATCTTCCCAGGCTCACAATCCCAGGTGCTCCTAACGGCTTCTGATGGTCCGCGGGAAAAGTCCTTGAGCAGAGCACATAACCCAAACACATTCCATTGTCCTGATTCCACATACAGAGGTACAAGGTTTCACAGCAGCTCCCTCCCAACAGAAACGTGCGTCAGCACCATGGCATGCGAACCGTTACGATGTACAGTGCACATTGAAACAGTGAACATGACAGACAGACAGACAGACATGGTGTTCATTCTCAAAAGAAGCTAATCTTGCCAAGCTTCTAGAACCCTACAGTGTCAGCAAAGAAAGGAAGTTATCCCCGGAGGGGAAGAATAACTCCTATTATCTTTAAAATCTTGGCTTTAAACAAATCTGACAGCTGCACCTTTCAAAGAGCCATAGCAAGCTTCCTGCCTGCCATACAAACCACTGATCTCAGGGTGCTAACACAGGATTGGTTACATTGGTCTTGGATAGGTTTAACTTTCAAGTCAACCCAAAATGAATAGGCAGGCACACAGCCCTAAAAATAGGGCTTTCCTAAAATATACATTGGAGTTGGGACTGGAAACAGGTTGGATATCACCAAATGAGAGAATTTCAGAGTGTTCGTTGATGTTTCTCATTGTTTATTATTATCATTATCATTGTTCATTATGAGAAACAATGTTTCACATTGTTTATTATTAGTGGCTCGAGTCTCTTTTGTCTCTCCAATGTGTACTGCTAATCAAGGTGGAAAATGGGGTGTCAGCAAGGCTAGCATTGTCTTGGGCTTCATTCACTTTCTCAGCTCTCAGCTTCTTTAACATGGCTAGCCCCAGACTCCAATGTAGCTTTCTCTGGAGATAATGGCACATAATACTTCTGTGCTGATCCTGCCAACACAAGTGGGAATTCAGCTGAGCTGTCAGGACTCCACAAATCTAACCAACTGGTAGCCTATACTCTTGAGTCAAATCTTATTTTTGCATTCTGCATGATTAAGTCTCTTCACATTACAATGAGTGAATATGTACCAAGCTTCCACTGACAGGAGTTGATCCAAACATTTACTGTTTTTGAGAAGGAGATGGGGCGGGCAGGGCTATGAATACCACTCGTTTGTTCTCAGTGGCCTATCTCTGTGGCACTGTGCTTCATTTACCTCCCTCTTTGCGCTACCTCTGCTAGTGAATGAACATAGTATATTGCCAGCAAGATGCAACTCTGTTAAACCCCAGGCAGAGTAGAAGGGAGTTCTTCCCAGAAGGCCAAGACTGAACAGTGATACTGGCCCTCCTGGTAGCCCAGAAAACCAATGATCAGAGGCAGCAAAAGTACATAATCTATAACAGTGTTTCTCAACCTTGGCAACTTGGCATACCAGCTGGGAATTCTGGGAGTTGAAGTCCACACATCTTCAAATTGCCAAGGTTGAGAAACACTGACCTACACAGACAGATCAAGCAGAAGGATACTTCTGCCCACGAAAGGCCAAGCAGTCCACTAAGACAATGAAGGGGAGGGGGTGTCCTCTGCTACATATTAAACAATTCGGAAAGTGGTATATTGTCCTTGTCTCTACTCTAAAAATGAAGCAGCTTCTGATATTTTCAATGTTCCCCATTATAGCAGATGGACATTTTTTTTAAAAAAAAAATCTGGTTCTGGGAGTGGTGTCAGTGACCATCAGCTTTTATGTGCTCTCTGAATTGGTTCAAAGCAACTTAGGTGGCCCTAAAATCTTGAACCACATATTTAGATTGAATCAGCCTTGTCTGAACCTCTAATTTGATTCAGTCATAGCTGATTCACACAGACCTAAAGTAGTCAGTCAGAAACCTATTTATGAAACTGGTGTGAAGGGAGGAAAGGGATCCCTTGTGTATGTGTGTGTGTATACCCACCTGACCACCCACACACACACCTTCACTTTATTCCTCCAGTAGTGACTGGAAGCTCACCTGCTGGGAAGTTTAAAAGTTCTATTTTATATAGAGGCAGAGATATTGTTATTTCTGGTAGGAATATTCACATCTATGTTGTTAAATGTCCAGCATAGTACAGTTTTCATTAGTTTCCAGTTCTCCATTCTTCCGTAATTTCATTCAGCTGTAAACGTATCAGTTGCAAAATATTTTTTGAGTGAACCCTGAAACAGAGGTTTTGCCTACTAATAGTAGATATGGGAATGTCTAGATGTTTCTCCAAATGTATCAGTAGCATAAAGGGAATTCCTTGATTCAATGCATAGCAAAACCTCCACAGTTGTAATTTTTTTCATTTAACTGCACATCTGTGAATAATGATTACTGTTGGAATTCTGACACATTGACAACTATTCTATTTCTTGCTAAATGAGCTTTCATTAACTAGCATTCACTTTAATCAGAGGAGTAGAATGTCATCCTCAGAAACATATGTCTATGTGTTTATATTTCATTTTAATTATACGCAACCAGGTAAAGAAAAAAAAATGAGATCAGAGGGGAATGAAATGCAAGAAATGTATACAGTGATAACTATAACATTAAAACTTGTAAGAATATAAAATAATTACAGTCACACCCCAAAAGATAACATTGATAAAAATATTCTCACTCTAATGTAGCAACCTCTCTAGAAAAGTTCTGATTTGTTTATTTATTTATTGGATTTATTACCCATCACATGCCCAAGACTCTTTGTGGTTTTCAATAATAGAAACATAAAAGTAAAATGTCCATGAGAAAAATTAAAATTATATAGTCATAAAATCATCAAACCATACTTACAATCACACCATCCTAGGAATCATACATCACCATAAACCTTCTGGAACAACTCCATTTTCAATAGTTTCCGGAAGGCTGAAACTTTAGGGATCAACCTCATTTCCCCAGAGGTGCTATTCCATAGGATAGGCAGTGCCACAAAAAAGAAACATCTATGTACGAGTGTCCATGCTATGTGCTTTATGGAAATAGGGCATTGCCTGCAATTTTTTGTAGGGTAAATGAGCCAGAAGGTCAATTTTATCTGGAAAAGGTGATACAGAAGACATTTCAGCACAAGCCATAAACTTGAATTACACTCAGAAACTAATTGGAATCCAGTGCAAAGCTTGGAGCACAGGTATAATATGTTCATGGTGGCAGATGCCATGCACTAAATGACCCATTACATTCTGGACAAACTTCTGGGTGATCCTCAAGGGCAGCCCTTTGTATAATGCATTGCAGTAATCTAGCCACATGTGGTTAGGGTATGAGTTACTGAGTTACCCCATGTAAGGCTGCAGCTGATGTACCATCCAAAGATGGGTAAAGCCTCCACCTGCTCATGAAGCAGTAGCCATAAGTCCAGGAAGTCACAGATCTGCTCTTTCAAGGGCAGTGTCCACCCCATGGATGGACAACATTGGAGCTTTCAGAGCACCACAGAGAACAAATAGAAACTGTCCTGCTGGGATTCAATTTCAGCCTGTTTTACCTCATCCAGATCCTAACAGAACCAAGCACTGACAACATCTCCTACCTGACTTGGAGTTGCAATGTAAAGATAGGTATCATCAGCATATTGATGATACCGAATTTCAAATCAACACAATCACCCCTCCCAGTGGTTTCATGCAGATGTTAAAAAGCAGAGGAGAGAAAACCAAAAACTGCAGCAGCCTACATGAGAGTGACTACCTGGCAAATGAGTCAAAGGAAAAGGAGAAAGATTATAGAACAGAGCCTCCAATCTCCAATCCTTGCAGGTAGTCCAGAAGGATACCTAAATTGATGGTATAAAAAGTTGCCGAAGGGCCTAAGAAGATCAGGAAGGGCACATTTCCTCCATTCTTATTCCAACAATGGCAACCAATGCCATATCTGTTCCATACCCAGGACTGAACCCTGACTGAAATGGGACAAGATAATTAAATTCTTCTAGGCTGTTCCATAGTTGCTCAGTGAAGGGACAGATGATAATTATGAAAGATAACTGGATCCAGGGAAGGCTTCTTATGAAGGAGGTGCCATAGTTTCTTTCAAGAGCTCCAGGACCACCCCATCCTGAAGTGAGACATTGATAAGCATGGAGGAGACAGGAGAAACATGGATCCCAGAAAACAAATGGCTGAATCATACTAGGGAGTATCCTATCTACTTTCTCTGAGTCCACAGGCCAAAATTAGTTGCAGATAACATGGCAAGGTGTCATTCCAGTCACTACCTTGGACTTTGCCTATGAAGAGTTAACAAATTGGTGAAACTGAGTGACTTTACTGGCAACACTCTGGGCAAACTGGTCGTTTATATCTGTTTTTATTTTTATTTTCTTCTCTTAATCTTATGGACTAAGTATACCATGCATATAAATATTTCCTAAAAGAAATAAATATGTAAATAAATATGTTATATAAGTTCTATCTAATCCCCAAAGAGGTGCAATAGAAAAAATGAAATGTTGCTTATACGAACAGAGCATGTTAAGGAATATGCATTAATTTTAAAATCATATTTCCTTAGCTCCATTCAATTAATGCAGAGGTAGTCAATGTGCATCACCCACCTATCACTGTAGTGATATAAAGCTTGTATTCATTAGTGATTTATTTCTGCAGTGATGGCTGAGTGATGCTATAAATTGCTAATGGAGAAATGCTAAATAATTACTGAAAATTGGCTGTACAGTTTCTGCCATTTTGAGGCAATAAATATATGAAAACACAGTATAAGCTTTAAAATAACTTTGAAATAGCTTTTTTTTTTAGTGTGAAAATAAAAACAAACCTCCCACAAGTCTAGGAAAACAGAAACAAAACCCCCAGCTCTGCCTATTTGTTTCACCACCGTGAAGCCCTGAGGCTCTTCCCAAATGTTGTGTGGCCCTCAGGCACAAAGTAATTGCTGGTTCTTGAATTAATAAGTCACTAACAAGTCAAGCTCCACTGGAAAATTCAGCTGCAAGGCCATAGTAAGTGGCACAAATGCTACTCACCAATAAGGACAGAGGCATACTAGTTAGTCAACACTGATGAAGCTTCACTGGCCTAGATAACTCACTGACAGAATAAAAAAGTGGTATGTCTGGGTATATAAAATGCACCCATTAAGAAGAGGATTTCTATGCCACAGGAGAATTCCTTCCCACCATGGCTAGTGGAAGATTCCACAACTAACTGTTCATACAATGTGAGTGGCTATGCCACTTACTCTTTCTCCTGCCATAATACTACATTAGGATTGTTCTGAAAACCACAGTCCCAAACATGCACTAGTAACTAAGCAGAGCCATCTGCAAGATATGATGCTTTTGTCAAAATGAAAATGTGATTGTCTCACAGTTGTGATGCAAACTCTCCCCTTTTATATGTGCAGGTAACATCATGTTACATGTACAAAAGGGGCAGAGCTTGAATTGTTATGGCATGATGCACATTTCATTTGACCCCCCGGCAGATACCTCTGTGAACACAATGAGACTTCTGAACAAAGATCCACAGGACTAAGCTTTAAGAAATGTCTGCGCTAGAAAGTGTTTTGCCATCCTTTCTGGCAAAAATATTCAGCCAATAGCTCAATTCAGATATCACCATTATTTCACTTTTTACAGCAGCTATTGAAAATCTATTTCTCACACATGCCCTGTACTACATTCCCATGACAGGGAATTATAATTTAGGGAGTTCAAGCAGGATCATGTAGGTCATTGTTCAGTTGATCTGGAACTGTTAACTCCATCCTTGGATGTCTTCTGGATTAAAAGCCAACTGCAAATCTCTCACCAGCCTCAATACTGCATTTTGCATCTGCTTTTGGCATTCAGTACTGTATGTAAAGTACTACATTTTTCAACAACAGATTTAAAAGTCTAGAGCCAGAATAATGCATAATAACTACATGAAGCATAATATTTCAATCTCTCAGTCAGAATGAAAAATAATTCATATGTAATGGCTTTTGAGGACCACAGGCTTAGATGTTGCTGAAAGCAGAACAGAATGGAATATGCAAAGCAATGTTCATAACTAACATTGAAGTCAAGTAAATGGCCCACGTCTAAAAAATTGGAGCAGCATTCCTATAAATTAAATTGATGAATAACTTGGCTTAAAAAAAAGCCTCACAAGCACTGAGTAAAGAGCAATGGTAATGAGTTTTTGGGAAACATTTAGAAATTAAATTTTGAATCATATTATTTATCATGTGAATAGTCAAGGTAATAATCTCAGGAAGATTCATAAGGGAATATAGGCCAACAAGGCAAAGCGTTGAGCCCTTTTTCACACTTTATTTACATGTAGATCCGTTCTGCTAGGCCCACCTCACTGGTCACATGGTAAGATTCACACCTAATGCTTTGTGTTTAATGCAAAAGCCTAGTGAAAAACTCTTAGAATTCTCTGCACAAATAGCTCAGGTGGGGAGCTCCATTCTCAGTAATCTTGACTACAAATCAGTTCATTTTTCCAGAAGCATTTCAGTCTCTAGATTGTTATTATTATTTTGAAATTCAAGAAACAATAGTTGTTTCCAGCTTTTAAATGAACAAATAAGTTCCAACTGCTAGAGACTGAATCTTTCTTTTCAGTGTATTGATATTATCCTCACCCCTTCAATAACAGCCCTTCCTATCCAGAGCTGTACAGTACTGATGTTAGGCCCTGTGAAACTAGAATCACATGTATGAGAAGAGCTGGAAATCCTTGTCTTCACATTCATAAAAATTTCTGACATTTAACTTCCTGTTGCTTTCTATTGTATAATACCTCCATAAAGCAAAAACAGAACTATTGATGATGCAGGTAAATGTAATGTATTTCCACTTGTATTATGTTTCTGAGAAACCACTGAATTTTTTCTATTTTTTTTTCCAGTGTTATGGATGCCACTTTCATTTGACAACAAATGATGTATAAATTATCAATGGATAAGGTGATGTTACCAGGCTTTAAATGCAGATAAAATCTGCACAGCAAGATATCTGTCACTATTAAGGCGCATTTTTCATCCTGTCATTTCCAGGCAGAACAGAAACAATTTCTATCTGAAAACCTAGAAGAACCTCCCTCAATCTGATGTTTTACAGCAATGTGCAAATCACTAAAAGTCCTGTCCATTTTATTTTCTGCATCAGGAAAACAGTATTTCCATCTGCCTTTTTCCTCTCATGTGTTTAAACAAAGATTTGTAAAAAATGTAAGCAGCTATGATCATAAAATCATCATATCCTATTCAGCTGAACCCTAGTAAGACGGAGTGGCTGTGGTTAATGGCTCTTCCGTATCTGGGACTTTGTCACCTTTGGTTCTGGATGGGGTTGCACTGCCCCAGACAGACCCAGTGCATAATCTGGGGGTCCTCCTGGACTCACAGCTCCTGCTCAAAGAGCAGGTGGCAGCCATGGCCAGGAGACCCTTCGTGCAGCTATGTGTGGTGCACCAGTTATGCCCTTTCCTGGATTGGGAGGCCCTTTGAACAGTCACTCATGCCCTTGTTATCTCTCATATAGACTATTGCAATGGACTCTACATGGGGCTCCCCTTGAAAATTATCCAGAGGCTTCAGCTGGTCCAGAATGCAGCCACACAGGCTGTTTTTGGTGCCCCTAGAAGGGCACATGTAACACCGCTGCTGCGCAAGCTGCATTGGGTACCAGTCTGCTTCCGGGTCCAATTCAAGGTGTTGGTTATCACTTTTAAAGTCCTACATGGCATGGGGCCAGGTTACCTGAGGGACCGCCTCTTCCCCATTACATCAGCCTGTTCCACCCGATCATGCAGAGAGGGCATGTTACGGACTCCGTCTGTAAGAGAACTTCATTTGGCAGGGTCCAGGAGGCGGGCCTTCTCTGCAGTAGCTCCTGCCCTTTGGAACACGCTGTCCCCAGAGGTGAGATTGGCCCCATTACTCCTGGCCTTCCGGAGGAGCCTGAAGACTCAGCTCTGCTGCCTCACTTGGGGCAGAGAGGGGAATAGTTCTACATGGGGATGGCTGCTATCCTAGACCACTCCTCCCATATACAGGCTGTATCAGATTCTTCTGCCACTTGGACTTTTTTACCTTTTTTACTCTTATTTTTATGTTTATTTATCGATAGTTCTATATTTATATATCATACTTATATTGTATGTTTGTTGTTTTAATTGATTATTTTATTGTAAACCACCCAGAGTCCCCCAGTGGGAGGAAATGGGTGAAGACAAATTAAATAAATATAAATAAATAAATAAATAAATACCTTTGTGACCTGAAGGAAGGCAGATGCCTAGACAAGGAGCTTTCCTGAATGGGCCATCTTAAGTAAACTATCACTTGTTTGAAATTTTTCCTTTTCCTTCCCCTTCTTAACAATTTTTATTTCTTTTTGAATTTTTATTTATTTAATAGAAGTTATATGGCCACCTATCTTATGTGCAATAATCTTAGGCAGTTCATATGTAATGATTGCCCTAGCCCCAAATACTCAGACTCACAAGAGGATGCTGAATGAAATCAGGGGGTGGAGGTTGGCGATGCCAGCGATCAGAAGGAATAGTCGGTTTGAGTAAGCTGCAATGAAAAACAGGGTGTAAGCGTTTTAGGTTATGAGGTAAGTCAAGTTTAAAAGTCACAGGGTTAATCTGAGCAACAATTGGGAAAGGACCCACAAATTTAGGTGCCAGTTTCTTTGAAGGTTGTGCAGACTTAATAAACTTGGTAGAAAGGTAGACCGAGTCCCCAACTTGGAATGCAGGGTGTGGGGCACGCTTCCGATCAGCATACAGTTTATAATCTGCTTGTGCATCAGCCAATGCCTGTTGAATCATTGGCCAAGAGTCAGCCAGTTGTGTTGACCAATCATCTGTAGTGACTGCACCGGCAGGAGGTTGTGGGAGATCAGTGATAGGTACAAAGTCTTTACCCAGAGCCACCCGAAACGGGGTTTGTCCAGTGCTTTGATGCACTGCATTGTTGTAAGCCACTTCAGCAAATGGTAGGAGGTCTACCCAATTGTCCTGCTGATAATTCACAAAAGCGCGAAGGTACTGCTCCAGAGTAGAGTTAACAGCCTCAGTGGCCCCGTCCGTCTGAGGATGCCAAGCCGTGGACAGGGCTTGTTTCGTGCCTAACAGCTTGAGAAAAGCCCGCCAAAACTGTGAGGTAAATTGTGTACCCCTGTCCGAAATCAAGCGGGAGGGACATCCGTGTAGCCTGTACACGTGTACAAGGAACAAGCGGGCCAATTGACGTGCCGACGGAATGGACACGCAAGGAATAAAGTGAGCCTGTTTGGAAAAATAGTCTTTGACCACCCAAATGACCGTTTTGCGTTGGCTGGGTGGGAGCTCTACAATAAAGTCCATGGAAATTTCTTCCCAAGGGGAAGAGGGGGTTGCTACCGGCTGCAGCAGTCCCTGGGGCTTGCCCACCTTGCGCTTGGACATTGCACAGACAGTGCAGGAAGCAATGTAGTCTTTGACATCTTTGCGTAATGTGGGCCACCAGAATTGCCTCCGAACGAGGTGCAGGGTTTTCCCAAACCCAAAGTGACCTGCGAGTTTGTCATCGTGGGAACGTGTTAACACATCTTTCCTGAGGGTTTCAGGAACGTAGAGGCGGTCGGATTTCCAAGCGAAGCCTCTGTCAAAAGTAACAGTATCTTTATTCGCAAGCAACCAAGTATCAGTTTTCAGCTCTTTTAGAAACTTTTGTTGCAATTGGGAGGGAATTGACAAAGTGCTTGGCTGAGCAGCGCTTGTGGTAGGCGGTTGCTGCGCGCGCGTTTGGCTTCGCGTCACAGCCTGCATGCCCAATTGGGGCGCCGTCCAGAGGGTGCTCACCACATCTGGCGCCGCCCCAGAGTCCTGAGGTTGCCTGGACAAGGCATCAGCCAAGAAGTTCTTTTTCCCTGGAATAAATTTGAACTGAAAGTTGAAGCGATTGAAAAATTGAGCCCAACGAACCTGTTTAGGGCTCAGTTTTCGAGGGGTACTAAGAGCCTCCAGGTTTTTATGATCAGTCCATACCTCAAAGGGATGATTTGCCCCTTCCAATAGATGCCGCCAAGCTTCTAATGCAGCTTTCACTGCAAATGCCTCCTTTTCCCAAACATGCCAACGTCTCTCAGTCTCGGAGAATTTGCGGGATAGATAGGCACAGGGTTTGAGGCATCCTGCCTCATCTTTTTGCATCAATAATGCCCCAATAGAATAATCGGAGGCATCTGCCTGTACCACGAAAGGCTTGGAGGGATCAGGATGTTGTAAAATGGGCTCTTTGACGAACGCTGCTTTCAGCCGCTCAAACGCCGTTTGACAAGCAGGCGTCCACCTCAACAGCGCTCCGGGATTCTTGACTCTCCTAGTATCTCCCACCCCTTTTGTTCGAAGCAGCTCAGTTAGGGGCAAGGCAATCTCAGCGAACCCCCTTATGAACAATCTGTAATAGTTGCTGAACCCCAGGAAACTTTGAAGTTGCCTGCGGGTGCGGGGACTCTCCCAGTCCACGATAGCCTGCACCTTGGCAGGGTCCATTTCTATGCCTTTATCTGAAATCCTATACCCCAAGTAGTCAATTTGGGTCTGATGAAAAGCACATTTGGACAGCTTGGCATACAATTCAGCAGATCTGAGTTTACACAAGACTTTTTTTACCAGAGCTACATGCTCTTGCATGGTTTCAGTATAAATCAACACATCATCCAAATACACCAATACACCTTTGAACAGATGTTCATGCAAAACTTCATTGATTAATTGCATAAATACCCCAGGGGCCCCAGCCAACCCAAACGGTAACACCTTATACTGGAAGGCTCCCAACGGGCAATTGAATGCAGTTTTCCACTCATCCCCCTCCTTGATTCGTACACGATAGTAGGCTTCTCTTAAATCAAGTTTAGAGAAGATTTTTCCCTTGGCCAGATGTGACAACATGTCCTTTATCAATGGCAAGGGATATTTGTTGGAAATTGAGACGGCATTTAATCCGCGGAAATCCGTACAAAGTCTCAGTGTCCCGTCCTTTTTCGGGCGAAAGAGAACCGGCGCCCCCACGGGTGAATTCGCCGGCTCAATGAATCCGCGCGCCAGATTTTTGTCCACAAATTCCCTCAACAGAGTCAGTTCCTTCTGCGTCATGGAATAAATTTTTGGTTTAGGCAATTGGGTGTTGGGCAGCAGTTCTATGGCACAGTCCGTCTTTCGATGAGGGGGCAACTGGTCAGCTTCCTTTTCACCGAATACATCAGCAAACATCCTGTACTCGGCCGGCAAGCCTTCCAGAGGAGAGGCCGGGTAAGGCGGAGTCGCAGCTGCCGCAACCCCCACCATCTCCTCTGGGGCACCCTTGCCCTCTGCCGCTTGATAAAACCCATCCCTAAACGTGATGGTTCGGTAAACCCAGTTTATTTGGGGGTTCTGCTGTACCAACCAGGGTACCCCCAACACCACCAATGGTCCCCCTACAGGAGCCACGACAAAAGACAACCCTTCCTGGTGACTGCCCAGTTGCAAGGCTACCCGCCCTGTAAAATGGGTGACCGGTTTGCCCCCTGCCAGGGACCCATCCAATTGAGTAAAAGCGATGGGTCTTTGTAAAGGGAAAGTGGGGAGCTCCAAAGCCGCCACCACGTCGGGGTGCATAAGACACCGGGAACACCCCGAATCAATCATGGCCCATACCTCCACAGTCTTGGATTGGGAGCCCAATTTCAATTTGACCATGAGTATGCGGTAAGTGCCACTCACCGCTGGAGGCTCGCGCCCATTCTCTACCACCTGCCCAGCGGCACCCTTTAGAGCAGGTGGCTGGCGTTTCCCGCCGGCTGCGGGATTTCGGTCTCCCCCTCCATTTCGTAGGACATCACATCGTCTCCCTCGGTCTCAGCCACCGCAGCTTTCTGTTTCCTCGGCAATGCAGGGGACTTTGCCGGCGGTTTTCCGGGCCGTTCCTCTACCTTTGCCTTCGGGCATGCTGCCACTCTATGCCCCTCCTTACCACATCTCAGACACAAGCCTTTGGCGTACCGCTTCTCTCGCTCCTCGTCCCAGGGTCGTTGTCCCGGTTTCCCCCCGGTGGTCGATGGGCGGCTGGGCTTCACCTCCCGTCCCGCCTTGGCGTTCTTTCGCTGGGCAAAGATCTCCTGGGCATGTTCAGCCCTCCCTGCGAGCAGGATCCACTCATACAACGTGTATGGGTCGTCCCTCCCCAGGGACCAGCGCAGCACCTCTGTATTCAAGCCATCCTTGAAGAGCTCGATTATAGTTGCTTGGGACCAGTCATCGACCTTCCCAGCGAGCGCTTTAAACTCCAACGCATAATCGGCCACTGATCTGAACCCCTGCTTGAGTTCCTTCAGGGCTCGCTTTGCTCTCTCCTTGGCTAAGGGGTCCTCGAAGTGTTGCTTCAACGCCCAGAGGAACTCCTCGAGACTTTCCAGTTCAGGCGCTTCCGACTGGCACATCTGGACATACCAGTCTGCCGCCCTCCCCTTCAGTTTGGTGGCAATGGTGATGATTCTTGCCTTTTCCGATTGGAAAAACGCCCCCCATTCTTCCATATAGGCTTTCGCATTCGTCAGGAAGAACGAGAGTTTGGTCGGGTCCCCATCAAACTTGACAGGGAAGTCTCGCATGCCGCCTCCCGCCGGGCTGCGCCCCACCACCGGTGTTGCTGCGGCGGGTGCTTCCCTGACGCGGGGCGGCACGGGGCCCCGGGGCGATCGCCCGGGCGATGCTGCGATTTCCATCTGGACCGACTGGTCCCCTTCACGCCTCCGCACCACCCGTCGCCGTTCCGGGGTCAGCCCCTGGGAAGAAGGGGTTGAATGCCTCTGGCTAGACTCTTCCCGGACCTCTCGCAACGAGGTCACATCCAAGCTCAGCTGTTTCAGTATAGCCTCCAACGAATCCATTTTGGACTCCAACACTCGGATCCGATCCGGAGTGGGTGAGCCCTCCGTTGGCTGCACCTGCACCACGTTGGGGGATAATGGGTATCTCTGCTTCCAGGATGGGCCCCCCTCCGCTGTGGCATCTCCTCGGGTCTCATCCCAGGTGAGCAGCTCACCCGGATAGTTGAGGGTGGTCTCCGGGGCCGTTTCCAGCCCCCCGGCTTCGCTCTCCGACTCGGAGCTCGCCTCCTCTCTGATGGCGGACAGCTCTCCACCTTGGTACGGGCGGCCGGACTGCCTCACGGTCGAGTCCGGTTCCCCTTCCTCCATCATCAAGATGTCGGGTTCGGTCATCGCGGGCTCTCTCCCTCACAGGTTAGACGCGTGTCTTCCCTGGACAGGGGCCAGCGGAGTTAGGAACTGAGATTCTCAGCTTTATGTAATGATTGCCCTAGCCCCAAATACTCAGACTCACAAGAGGATGCTGAATGAAATCTGATTTATTAAAGTACTAGAGACAAATACAGAGAAAGCTGAGAATGAGCAAAAGCGCGCCAAATACAAACTTAAACCCTTGCTTCAAACGTATCCCGCCTCCCTCGTAACAGCCCCGCCCGGCACAGGTGCTAGCAATCGTCAGAGTTGCTAGCCTGGGAAAGTAACCTTGAGCGCAGTAGATAACAGAAACACATTCCAAAGCAAAGCCAAAATATAAGCGTTCCCATCCTCCCTAGACAAATGAAACACGCATCCAATTAATGACATGCGAAACGTTACGATGCATCAAAGACATTGAAACGGCGCACATGACATCAGAACAAAACCAATAAACAGCAGTAGAACAATCATATCACCTGTACAAAGGAGCACCAAAATTTAGAATTATTGATGCCTCCCCTTAAAACTATATGTATTCTCATTCAATGTGATGAAAAAGAAATGACTTTCAAATTTTATTTGAAGGAGAACACACAAACACACATACACAAAGCCTAATAGGTAGTGTGTGTTTGCTTCTTGCATTTCCCTTACTTATGAATTGTACAAGTGTCCTGTTATTAGCCATACAATCATCCATCTATATCTAGAGAGCCAGTTTGGTGTAATGTTTAAAGGCACCAGGCTAGAAACCAGGAGATCACAAATTCTAGTCTCATCTTAGGCACAAAGCAAGCTGGGTGACCTTGAGCAGTCACTCTCTCTCAGCCCTAGGAAGAAGGCAATGGCAAGCCACTTCCGAAAATCTTGCCAAGAAAACTGCAGGGACTAGTTCAGGCAGTCACCAGGAGTCAACACTGGCTTGAAGGCATACTGTACACACACACACAAATCCATCCATATCTCTACAGCCTCCAGAATTCATAACTTATAATACGGTTCCAAGTTAAGGTATGTTGAGAAATTCATGATATCATGATATCATATTGCAGTGTGATGGAGAAAAGTTTTTAAAAAAAACCCAGCAACACCAACACCAACACCAATTGCCTCCATAATTTTGCAATAATAAACTAAGTTGCAAAACTTTCTAAAGAAATTCTCCAGCATGCTGAGAACAAAGAAGGGAAACATGCCTCTTTCACAAGGAAATAAAACTATCAGGAAATTGGAGAACAAATTTTGGCACAATGTTAATCCAAGCACATAAAACAAACAATGGAAATAGAATGTCTTGACATTTGCCAAATAAGCTCAAATGAGAGATAGGGAGACAAAGAAGAGGCAGTATGGTGTAGTGGTTCATGCGATGGATTAGGATTGCAGAGATCCAGGTCAAGTTTTCCCTTAACCGTGGAAATGCACTGGGTGACTTAGGGCCAGTCAGCCTCCCTCAGTCCAACCTACTTCATAGTGTTGTTGTTGCAGGGGGAAAATCAAGGGAGATTCCAGTGTTAACTTACTTACAGAAAAGGTGGGATAATATTAATGGAATGCTATCCTATCTATAACCTGACATGTACACACCTTAAAAGTTTCCCTATTTCTGTCCTTTCACTTTCAAGAGATAATGCACCCTTTGCCTACAAGAAAAGCTGAATTCTATCCTTTTTTTTAAACAATGGCTGTGTTATTAATATCAATTCTAAAAAAGACATTCTGACAATAAGACAAACACCATCTCATAAAATATCACCAGGAAACCATATTAAATTCTGTAAAGCAGAGTTTATGGAATATAATAAAAGCAGCTTTTCTACCACAATGGGTAACAAAGGCACAAGCACCTCAAAGATAGTTTTGCACTTAGCTGGTACATTTGCCATTATCAAAATTGCATGCAGAGTTCAAAAAGCAGTCAAATGAGTGCTGCACAGAAGGCACAGAGAGCAAAAGAGGAGCTTTGGGTTAAATAATGACACTAAATTATGCCTGCCGTCCATGATCAGGAAGGTAGAAATCAATGTAGTGTTCTGGGAAAGCTTTCTCTTAATAAAAAAACAGACACCAGTGTTTTGCTCCTTCATTTCAAGTAAATGTAACCTGCTTACTGAAATCCCATCCATGCCTTGCAAGACAGTATGATACAAGTGGATTGTTTGATAGAAGCAACATTCCCTTCCAACTCCTAAGATCAAAAAACTTCAGTGTTGGCATCTATAGATCCGCTTGCCAGCTCAGCAGGGCAAATGCCTCAATATCTTTTATAAGAAGGACCTCCTGCTGTCTGCTACAGGCATCTGTTTTACTTGCCAAAAATGAGAGAGATACTGACCAAGTGTGATAATAATGATGAACCATCTTTGAACAAGGTGTGATTTTTTTACATGACTCGGATCTCCTGGAATACTATCAGACTAGACAATTTCCAAATAGTTTCCAAATCCTATTATTGGACCAGGTCTTGGAGTATGTACTAGTATCTCAGCTCAGCTCCAGGATGCTTTGGTTGACAAAGGTTTTGTTGTTGTTTATTCATTCAGTCGCTTCCAACTCTTCATGACTCCATGGACCAGCCCATACCGGAGCTTCCTGTCAGTTGTCAACACCCCCAGCTCCCCCAGGGACGAGTCCATCACCTCTAGAATATCATCCATCCATCTTGCCCTTGGTCGCCCCCTCTTCCTTTTGCCCTCCACTCTCCCTAGCATCAGCATCTTCTCCAGGGTGTCCTGTCTTCTCATTATGTGGCCAAAGTATTTCAGTTTTGCCTTTAATATCATTCCCTCAAGTGAGCAGTCTGGCTTTATTTCCTGGAGTATGGACTGGTTTGATCTTTTTGCAGTCCAAGGCACTCTCAGAATTTTCCTCCAACACCAGAGTTTATATATTCAGGTTATCAAGAAATGGGAGCTTAACCTGCAGACTCAGGTTTGAGTTTTGGTGGAGTAAGCACCAATTCTGGATGTTCAGGTTTTGACATTCTCAGGTATTCTCATTCCAGGAGATTAAATATTGTCCACCATGAACCATTTCTTAGTTTCATCTCACAAGTCGGTCCAGGCCAGAATTCTGTTATTAGACTATTGATGGAGATAGTTATGCTGTATGTAACTTTCTCATTAAAAAAAAAAAAAAGCCTTCTCTCTTGACAGGTTAGGGCTGAACTAAGAAGCCATATAAGATTTGGTACCAAGCTGTCTAAAAGACATATTTCCCCTTACATGCTTACTGGGCTTTAAGATCTATGGAATCTATCTCTAAAGAATCTATCTCTAAAGAAGATCTATCTCTTCTTTAATTCCACCATCAAAAATGGCATGTCTGATGGGATGATGAGACTTGATTTCTTGTTCATAGTTCATTTCAAGCTAGACCATTCTCAGGCTAAGGAATGAGCCTATCTCTTTCTCTGTAACCTTCATGCTGTTATTCAAATATGTATTTATTTAAGCAAGCCCGTATATGTGTGTTTTGATTATGTTTTAAATTCATTTTTTGCTTTTTAAAAATTTCCTGCTTTAGGCACCATTTGTTGCTAGATACACAGAATAGATATCCAACAAATGAAATAATAGAAGTGCATTATTCACTACCTAATCCTGAACTTTATACTCAAGATTTATACTGGACCTAAGTGATGCCATTGGCCTATCTAGCTCAATATATTTCCAGGGGTTTCAGGAAGAAGTGTTCCTCAGCCCTACCTCGAGATGACTGGAATTAAATCTGGCAATGTTCACTTGTAAGACATGTGTTTTACCACCATGCTACTAAATTTAACCCACTTTCAGATTGTTGCCAATACAATATGAAAAAGTAGGGTTTTTTCCAGAACTTAGCCCAAGTGGAAATTCTATATCTACACTCAGGACATGATAAAAAAAATGTTATGGACTCTTCTGGACTCCAACTCTTTGGAAAGAGTTACAAAAATGTGTATAGCTAAAGGTTACTTTATTTGCAAGGGTAAATAAGAGAAATCTCTGTGTCTCCATCAAGGATTTTGGCATGGTGGTATGGGCAAAATTTCTGGTGAGTTCAAAAGCAGCCAGATCCATTTTTGGGGACCCTTACTGAAATAACATAGGATTTGAAAGGAGCATTGAGCAAAGAAAATGGAAAAGGCAAAATAGGACCATTAGTAAGAAAATGCTGAAGAGGCTAAACAAGAACACAAAATGCACTGCGGCCCCAGACCATTGTCCAAGAGATCTTTAATAACTCCTCTACATTAAGAAAGATGAGCTCATGACAGTAGGCAAAAACATTTTCAGGGGGCCATGACTGATATGCTCCATCAAATAAGGTTTGAAAGGTTTTAATAGAGGCATTTCCTAGATAAGAGAGAGAGCAAAAGAGAGAGAGACGGAGAGATGATAGATACATTTTGACATTCTTTAAAATGTGCCATGTGTACCTTGCACTGAAATAACAGATTCTCAGATGTCTAATCTCAAGATCAGTATAAAATTAAAAAGCTGAGATTCCTCTGGCCACATAAATAATTGTAAAGATATGCAATGATAGCAACAGATGTGGGGGGAGCCAATGGCAGAGCACCAGAGAGCTTCTGTAAACCACAAAATAACTACTTTTTAGCATGTTTGTTGCCTTAATTGGCAGCTTCTTTGGCCTCATTATTTAAGGGGCTTCACACTGGTTACAGCAATATAATGTAACTGTCATGCACTGCCTACCGCTGAGTAAAGCACAGACACTGGTTCAGTCGAAGCAGGTTCTGTTTTATTTCTCACGGAGTGTCAGTTGTAGAAAAAAGCTGAGAGTGACAGGAGCGCGCCAGTGCGGGGTTTAAATACCCCGCGCCGGTCAGCGCCCCCTCACTCAGGGTTACGTCATCCCCCCTTTGTCCAACATGCTGTCTTGCCGGTAGGTGAGGGGTTGCGAGGCCCCGCTGGTGCTCCGGGATCGCCCATCATCGGTTTCCTTATTCATCCGGTGATTGCTGTCAGCTGGGCGATCTCCGTTGCGCTAGTGCTAACAGCTTGGGTGTGCCTCGCGATCCGCTTAGCCTTTGTCTCTTCTTCTTTCTTCTTTGTGAGCTGATGGCTGCTTATCTTGAGCCCCTTCCCCTGCTTCCTCGTTATTGTCATGTGTGCCATTGCGCTGATGTCTTCAGCTCAACGGCACTCATGACAGTAACTAATCAAAAGCAATGATATAACTTTGAGCAAAGTTAATTCAGAGCTGGGTTATTCTCCCAGAACCAACTCTTGATATGCAATGACAATATTATTGCTACTCAGATAGCATTTTAAAAGGGCTCAGAAGCAACAGTTAATTAGATCTGCAAACAAGTTCATTTCAAAATGGTATAATCTGAGAGTTGAAGATTGCATGGATTCTGTGCAGATCCTTCATTCTTATTCCCCCAGAAGAAATCACAAACCCCAGAAAATAATAGGAAGTGAAAGGTTTTAGAAACCATTTTGTTTTAGTCTCATCACTGTTTATTTACTATGTCATGGTCAAATTTCTTTTCCTTGTGCGTGTTAGCCATTTTGGTGTCTCGAGTTCTGTTCCATATTAAATGCTTATGTTCTATAGGAAATCATCCCACCCCTTCCAGAGTGAACTCTTTCAGTCTGTTTTACTCCCTTTCACACATCTAAAAGCTCACTTTTGGCAGCCATCAACTTTTTCAGCCCGTGACTACAGAAATGTCCTTACACAGGGAAAAAGTTGTTAGGATCAATTCCTTGCCTGTTGCAATAATTTAATACTGCAGCTATTTGGCACTATTTTTGAAAGAACACCAAGTAACTTGATAAAAATGCTTACCTATGGCCTGTCCCTTTTACTTTTTTTTTTTTAAATGTCATTGCAGAAAAAATATCACTGGAGCAATATATTTTCTACCATGGCAGAGACCAGGAAGAAGTCATCCTTTCTTGAAAAAAATGAGGCATTTCCTCATCTTTGCTCAAAACAAATAATTGAAAGTTGGTTAACAAAACATTTCGAAAAATGTCTGTCAAATGAAACAAAGCATTTTGCCTGCCAAATTGTCTTCTTTAGATAAGAAAATCTGAATGATTTAGCATTTATCTAGGTAAATAAAAAAATGTAAATCTACTTTGAAACTTCATGCTCTTTATTCTTGCCTAGTACAATGTTTAAACCAAAAATAAATTATTTTTTGGTTTAAAGAAATAGTTGCTGTTTCAGGGTGCTACATATCCAGTTTACCTTCCTGAGGGCTGATTTTTACAACTAAGACTGAGCGGCAAGCTATGAGTCAAGAGACAGTCTCATTCTGTTAATGTGATGAAGCAATTGCATGATTATTTCACCACATTGCACTCTTCCAATTTTTCACCACCACATGTAGCAATGTGGTGAAAAATTGGAAGAGTGCAATGTGGTGAAATAATAACATTGTCAAACAACGTAACTGGAATCTGGGCATAAGAAAAAACACACACAAACACACATGTGATGACATTGCAACATCTCTAGAGGACCAAAGTGGAGAAGACAAAGATTATTTCCATCTATTTTTATTTACTTATTAAATGAATTTTTAGAATACTTTAATATCCCCAATATGGTTTAATTTTTTTTAAAGAAGTGAGCAGTGTTATAAATGATCCACTAGGCAAGTTTCTATGAATTTCACATTTCAATTATTGATATTCTATCTTTTTAGGGATTTTTTTTCTTTCTTCTTAGACATTCTCACTTGAAGAAATAATGCACATTCTGAGGAAAAAAATATGCATGTGCCTTCAACAAACTTTGGAAGGACATGTGTGCTACTATTGTAATTAGGCATTTAAAAAAAAAAATCAAACAGTAATTGGCAAAGAGGTCCTAGATTGGTCACCCAGAATTTTGTTTTGTTTTGTTTTACAAAAGACAATCCATATTTGTTGTTTTCCTCTACTCTTTTCTGATTTATAGAAATATGTGTGTTCTAATATGGGCTGTGCTGCTGTTAAATAGGCTAATCCTTATCATGACTGTGGCATGACATTTTTCTTGGACACTAAGTAGATAAGAAAGAGTCTCATGCCATCCAGAATTGGAACCCAGGGCTAGGAGAGAAACAAACTTGAATCCAGAACAGGTTGCTATATATGCTTAGAAGAGATAGGCAGATTACACGTACTACACCTGAACAAAAAGAGGTATCAGGGTTCAGTGCTGTGACTAATGCAATGTATTAATTAATAATAACTACTAGGGGCAATTTTGCTAACAAATGTCACTTCACTTTCTTATTTATGAAAAAGAAGTAGCTCATTAGAACGTATGGATTGCCTAGCGTTATCTTCCTTAGTACTACTGGTATTCTGCAGAAAATATGAAACAATACCAGTCATAATAATGGAAGGATACAATATAGTATGTGAGAAAAACAAGAAAATCAGTCACCTATCATGTTGCAAGACTGAAACTATAACCATATTGTTTACAGAATACACAAATTGGCATAATTACTCCCCTGGCACAGACAGATAGATATCTAATTAAGCCCTTAGGATCAGCTGATCATATGTCCCATTTTGAATGGGACAGTCCCGTTTTTTTAACATTTCCAGACCATCCCGTCATTTTAATATAAATGTCCATTTTGTCCTGTTTTCTTAAAAATCTTACTTAAAAATTTGAAAGTTCCAGCAAATCTGTCAGAATGCAGTCTGACTTTGAGTGGAAGGAGGGGGAGCTCAGCAGAAACAGTGGGAAAAAAGCCTCAGTGCTCAACCCGGTGGGATACCTAAAAAGAAAAAAACAGGATTGGCTGATAGGCGGTGATCAAAGGGTGAGCCGATTGGCTCCTGCCTTGAAATGGCTGGAAGAAAAGAACATCAAAGCACAGCCAGAGGAGGAACGGCTTGTCAGGGACAACCGTTCACCAGAGTCTCCAGCCCAGCCTTGCCTCTTGCAAACTAAGGAATCTGAAGATTCCCAGCCTGACAAAACCGGAGAATTTCCTGCCTGCTGATCCAGCCTGTCGCCCAGCCCTGCCCCCTTTTGCCATCCCAATGTCCCATTTTTGTCTCAAGGAAATATGGTCAGCCTACCTTAGGAACAAGTATGGATTGAAGAGAGATCTCCATTTTGGTCCACCTGGCTGGTTTCACTCCTCCCCCTCCCCCTCCTCTGCACTGTGAACATTGCCAGAACAAGCATGGAAATTGCTAGCAGTAGAATAACCTGGTTTACCAAATCGCAAATTTATCACAAGCACAAGTCTGTTTCCCCAGGGTAAAAAAGGAACTAGACAAAAGAGGAGAAGAGGAGATATAGAAAGCAAGGAAAGAGTGAAATATTCCTCACACTGCTTCTCTACTACACCAATTGTCTCTTGCTACAGATAGAGAAGAGTACATTAAGGTGTTATGATGTGACTTCATTGTAATATGTAGCTCATCTCTAATCATTTGAAATAGGTGTGGGGGGGTGGGGTTAGAAAGCAAAAACAAAACTGACCCTGGACATCCAAGTATGAACTTTTGAACAAGAAAAAGTTAGAGGTCCTAATAGTTTTCAGAAAGATTATCAGACAGTTGATCAAAGAACAAGTGCCATTAAGAAGGCCCTCCAATTGAATCCATAGCAATAAAGCCCATCTCAGTATTGTGTCAGACAAGCTAGCACACTAGAAAAAAAGGAAATAATTGATAAATATGAACTATCTACCCAGAGAAGAGATTGCACAATTAAATGTTCAGGTCTGGACTTCTTACATTCACTTCTGGGGAAGATAATTTTCCTGAATCCCTGCTTCAGATACATCTGAATAGTTGAATTCTTTTCAAAACAGACAAGCAGCAAAACTGCTCAGACAATGGTGTCCTACTATATTCCTGCATGAGCCTTGCTTAGTGTACAGACCAAGCCCTGGTCCCTACCTTACCTTCTTTGCTCCATTTGCATTGGCAGAACAATGTCCCAGAAAAAAGGTTATTTACACTAGTGTTTTCTCTGCAGATGTTTTAATTATCATGGTGTTGTATTTCTTGTCTGACACCAAGAGTTGCTTTATTGTGGCAGGTTAAGTCCAATGAATAAATAAACAAACATATATTCTCCCAGGTGGACAGTAAGTTGGACTCCAGCTCCCATTCAAAGGCCTCCCAGGGGGCCCTTTGAAACTAAAATTCAGGTGATTGACTGCAGAGAGTAATAAAGCATAAATTATTCAACCCATGCAAATTCATAAACAGATCCTGAATTTTTGCACATTGGTATCACAGGGGGAGAGAGAAAGAGAGAGAGAGAGAGAAACACAAAGTTGCACGTATGGTTAGCCATATAGCATACGGCTATAAAGACAGGAGCTCAGTCAGTCCCTGCTCAGTTGCTTGTGGTCTGCATACCAGACCACCTTGCCTCTGAAGATGCCAGCCATAGTGGCCAGTGAAATGGTCACTAAACTCTGAATCTCAACACTGCCCAACAGATAAAGGCTGTGAAAGCCTACAACAGTATATTCTTCCCTAAATTGTTTGTACTGCATATCTTTCTGCAACCCTGATTTCAGCATTTTAGAAAAAGGACTGCAAAAGCATAGCAGAAGCACAATAAGCCGTCAAAATAATACAGAAGCAAAGAAATCTAATGTAATTGTTGGCTATACAAACCAAAGAGCAGAAATGAAAAATCACTTCAGATAGCATCTGTGTTGAGGGTGCTGGAATTGAAACAATGCATTCAATTGGCAATTTGCAATATTCACATGTGGTTTAGGTTCATGGTTGCAGTCATCAAGTATACTTTTCACAAACACATTAAATTAATATCACATTCACCACAGCAGCCTAAATTATTCTCTGGATAATTTTTCATCTTGACCTGGAGCCAAGGTACAAGTAACAGGTTTTCCTGCATTCTGTAGATTATTCTCCAGACTTTGTCCATCTGAAACATGTATTCTAACTTAGGGAATGTATTAGGAAATGTTATGATATTTTCAAAAGCCTTTAAACCAACACAAATAGGATTCTGCTGAATATTTTCTCCCCTAAACAAATATTAAATAAAAAGAGCAGATTTAGAGAATAAGGGCACAAAATCATCCTGCCAAAACTCCAGAATTTCTTTTTCTGCTACTTTTACCTCTTTTTACAGGTCTTGTTTTCCCCCATCTTGCTGGTTGCACTTGATTAGCGTTCTCCTTTCTTGAGTGATCTATGCATCATAATGCTAATCCACAGTGCAGTGTGATTTTGGTCCAGCATGATGTGTGAAGTCATCCATTAATGCTTGGTAGTATGTGTGAGTCAAGACACTATGGCTTGTTCAACAAGCCAGGAGTTTAAAATTTCCTGGCTTAGCATTATGCATGAATGGAGAGTTTTTTAAATATAATATAATATAATCGTTTTTTAAATATAATCTCTTGACTGAATATCTTTTTTTTCCCTTTCCTTCTGCCCTCTCTCTACAAACATCTGACAGACAAAAAGGCAGAAGTAGATTTTGTCCATATTTGAACGACTCATTCTCCATTTCAGAAAACATGCCCTGCTGAAGTGTAATATCTTAAACTGAGCTCAAAACATCTTTAAGAAGGAATAAAATATCTGCAAAAATTGTTTAAAATGTAATTTATGCACCATTTCACTTTCTACTTGAACTGCTGGATTGCAAAAAAAAAATCAAAAGCATACTTTGCTCTTACCATTCAGAGTCTCTTGCAATACGATCTCTGAAGCAGCAGCATATAAAGATATCTGTTAAATTATTGCTATCTGTGCCTTTGGCATATCTAAGGTAATCTCTGGCAGTTTCTGCAAATTCAAGAGAAATATCTTGTAACATCCTATCCATCAGGAAGCTGCTTTAAGTAACAAAAGACATTTGTGAATGGCAGTGAGCTAAGTTTGATCAGCACTTACCCATTTGTACTGAAAATTGAAAGCTGCAATCAGTTTCATTTAACCTTAACCAAGACATAAAGCATTGGGCAACAAATGTTCTGGTTTTAAAGTCATTTTCAGTGCAAGAAGATGTCTGTTGATACTTATCATGAGAAATCATATTCTATCTTGAAATAAAAACATCCACAAATTAAATATTAGCATTAGTTGATATAATCAATATGAAAGCCAACCAATGAACTCTAAATCATTCTCATTGCTTTTATAATGCTAACAGATATTTTCCTTTGAAAATTCTGAATGGCAGATTACAAAATTGCCATTTCCTAAGATCAAAATGAGAAATACATTATTTGACCAGGCTAATAAATGAATGAGATGCCTCTGTTAACATCAAAATCCCATAGTGTGTTCCAGTCATTGTTTTTGAATCTCTGAGCCTGATTAGTCCATGTACTCTATAATAACCCCAAGAGCACTGAACATATGTTTCAGGGAAATGCTGTCAAGAAAAAGGAAAGGAAGGGAAAAAAACACAAGAACCTCTAGGTAATCTCATTTATCTCTGTCACCCTTAATACACACACTCACTTATTTAGCAGTTACATGGAGAACTAATATATCTGGCTTATTATAATATTTTTGTCAGAAATGGTGAGCTTAACCTAGCTCTAATGAATCACAAAAATAATCCATCATTTAGCTCAGTTGTAGTTCATATTCCAGTTAATAATCAACTACCAAATGGAAACCCATGTTACAAGCATGCAAAGGCCCTTTTCTCACACCCAGTCTGTAGGACCACATATACAGCTGGGCCAGACCACTGGGTAATGTAACTATGGATCTTCTGATTCCATATTTCATATCTGAGAATGAGAGAAGTCCATCTGATATTGGGAAAAGCTAAGGTATGGGAGCCACCATGTTCTCAACAGTAAACTGGAAAAAAAAGATAATTTGTTGCCTTTTAATGGTAATCTAAGATCAGATAACAAGTGATAGCCCTTGTCTATCTGAGTTTAATTCTTCTAAATAACTGCCTGATGTCCTCCAGATTTTATAAACTATTGACGCAAGTAACATGATGAACAGCGGGGGTCTGTAGAAGTTGTAGACAGTTTTTGGTGAGCCATACTGAAGGTCCCTGCAACTGCTATTTAACTAAAACTAAGTATAAAATGAACAGTTGTGTGCTTAATGTCACATCCAGTTTGGGATGTAAAGGGATTGCATCACCCTTTCTAGAAGTATGAATTTTCCAATATTCATAACAGAGTTATGAAACTTGCCCTGTATTTATTTAAAATTATGTATCAGTTGCCACAGCCTGAACAATTCTGGATGCCAAACATGAGAAAACCAAAACTGAATCTTTCAAACATTAAAAACAACAACAAAACAACAACAGCAACAACTTGTACACTGCCATACTCTCAGAGACTCTGGGCAGCTCACAACAATCAAAGAAATTGCAATAAAATCAATAAAACCTAAAAGATAAAGATAATATATATTCTGAAAGTAAACTGGTTTCTCTGAGTGCAATAGAATAAAATACTAGAAATCTGAAATGATAGAATCCTAATGTGATAAAACAGGCTGTACAACCTGAGATTGCAAATAACTGGGTTACTTGCTTATTGTTTCCCTATGATTGGAAGAACTGTTCTTTCTCTATAACTTAGGTCTTTTTCCCTCTTCTTTCACACCTTAACATAAAATTTCTATGGTTTCATGCAGTATGCTGTAATCCCCCCAAATGAGAATGAATTGGAATGGCAAATTGCAATGTTTTCCTAATTTACAAGTCAGAACTGTACTCTTATGTCTGATTCAGATACAGTAGAAGACTGTAGTTTACAAAACACCAAAAGTTATTTATGTATAATCAGTCTTTTGGAAGGATCACAAAATAATTCAAAAGGGAGGGGAGCTGTTGAAAGGTGCAGTAATAACAGCACAAGGAAAAAATGAATACGTAAAAGCTGCAGGCACTTAAAATTCAGAGTTGAATTGTCAAAGCCTAATAAAAACACATTTACCTGCATTGGGGTGGCAGCAATATGCAATGCTAAAAAGGGCATACTGTAAATGAGCCAAACTGCTGAAAATTAAATTTCATGAAAGGAGGAATAAGAAGAAAAAGTTAGGAGCCATCATGCCAGAGCAATAAACCAGGGATTATCCAAAATTTGAACCAACCATCTGTATATAAAGGATGGTGCAGGAAACAACTATTCTACTCCCCCCACCCCGAAAAAAAGGGGAGGGAGGAATCACATTCTTTTCTTTATTTTTGTAAATATGCTTTAAAAGGCTGCATAGCATCAAGGATATACTAAGTGTGACATTTCATTTAAGATAGTTAATGGTGTTTTTACCTAGGCAGTCACTCACCACTGGTTTTTGTGGTAAGGTCTTCATAAATAATGTGGTTTCTCTTTTCCTTTTACAATCTGACAAAATGAAAATTGAGATGCTATATATCAGGTGATGCTTACATTTTGCTGAGTCATCCAGAAAATCTAAACTGGTGTCTTGTGACATTCCTTGAGCTACTTAATAAATGTCCCTCAGTGTTGCTAGTATGCTGAAATGATCCTATAACCATGTAGTTCCTGGAATGGATTGGCTGCAAATAATTGTCTTCTATTTTGTTTAGCAAATTGCTTCATTTCAGGTAACAGTAAGAAACCTTTCTCTGCTAATTAAATGTCTGCAAAGAGAGTCTGCAGAATAAAATGAAAACCTGGCTATTTTTATTTGTTGCTGACAGCCTTCCAGTCACAATGCAGGCTGGCCAAAGTATCGCACACAGATATCAAAACTGACATTCAAAAGCCCTACAGTCCTATGAGATATTTGTCCAGCAGTGCCAAATTCAGCAACTAAGTGCAGGGAGGAGGAAAGTGCTTACAGCATCACACAAAGTCTGGTATATGTTGTATGATCTAGATCCATCTTCCACTCTTTGACTAGGCTACATTCTGGCTTCTGTACAAAGTAGCATCCAGAGTGGCAGGGTCTATTAGTTGTTATTCATAAACTTTATCCCTATACATCAGAGAGAAAATCCAGCACTCAGCATCCTGACTGGGCTGAAGCTTTGCAGTCTCATTCCCTGGTCTTTTATGGAGACTCTGACAGCGTGCCTCGTGACTGCTTTCCCAAACATAGATCCAGCCCAACATCTAAATCCCCCAAAGTTGTATGGAATCTGTGCTATTTATAATGTATAGGGCTGTGTGGAACATTGAAGAGGTATCACTGCCTCCATCTATAATCACATCACTCTAGACCACTGTAGTGGTTTAGGTAAAGGTAAAGGTTTCCCTTGATGTAAAGTCCAGTTGTGTCCGACTCTAGGGGGCGGTGCTCATCTCCGTTTCTAAGCCGTTAGAGCCGGCGTTGTCCGTAGACCCGTCTGTGGTCATGTGGCCGGCATGACAACACGGAACGCCGTTACCTTCCCGCCGAAGTTGTACCTATTGATCTACTCACATTTGCATGTTTTCGAACTGTTAGGTGAGCAGGAGCTGGGACTAGCAACGGGAGCTCACCCCGTTGCGCGGATTCGAACCGCCAACCTTCCGATCGGCAAGCTCAGCAGCGCAGCGGTTTAACATGAGGCAATTCCTTCATTTGAAAAACTGAGGCTCTCCCACCCCAGCTCAAGCATTCAATACAGTTCTCTGGCTTCAACCCAGATGCAGAAAGGAACTTCTGCCCACACACTGCTCAGAGGTCCTTTCGGTTGGCATGAGGTGGCTGGATAATTCACATTGAACTCACTTTGACTAGTTCAAAGCATCAAGACCGGGTGACCTGAATTTCTGAGCAGAAGCACTGTCTCATATTGGGATGCAGTAATTGGTCATTTGTGATGATACCATTTTGAGGCACAGTGGAGTTGTTATACAGAGGCCTAGTGATTCACAGCATTGACTGTTTGATTATGTGCCATGAAGTTAGTGTCACCTCTTAGTGACAGCATGGATAGGGCTTCCCAAGATGATTGGTCCCCAACCTGGCCCTCCAAGTCTTTGAATGCACCCATCACCACTGTAATCAAGTCCATCCATCTTGCTGATGGTTGTCTTCTTCTTCTCTTTCTTTCTACCTTTCCCAGTATTAAAGGCTTTTCAAGAGAGGTAGGTCTTCACATATTTTGTGTTCAAAATATGATAATTTGATCCTGGTAATTTGTGCCTTGAATGAAAACTCTGGGTTGACTTATTCTATAATCCATTTATTTGTTTTCTTGGCTATCTGTGGCATTCTCAAGAGTTTTTCCAACAACAAAGATCAAAAGCACTGATACTTTTTCTATCCTGGTTCTTCAAAGTCCAACTTTCACTTCCATAGAGTATTACAGGGTTCTGGTATTTGTAAGTATACACACATCCCAATATTTGAATATCTTTTTTCCAAGGCCTTCACTGCTACATCACCAAGGGCTAGTCTGTGATGTATTTATTGACTAATGGCTCTTTTACTTTTGATAATCAATCCTAAAAGGCAAAGGTATCTATTTAATATCTTTGTTGTCAGTTACAAGGCTGGTGGCTGTACTTGTCATTAGCTTTGCCATGTATAGTATATGCATAAGTATACATGTATACGTACATACATACATACATACATACATACATAACTTCAAATCCAAAACGGAAACAGTATGTGGAGAAGCTCAATGGTCCATCTGGAAAGGCTTCATGGAGGTCTCTGAATAAGATCTTTTGGATACCTGTTGAACTTGCTGAAAAGATTGAAAAACAAATTAAAATAAAGAAGTGAAATCTATAAACACAGAGGGATGCACAGAAACACAGTGTTCATGTGTTTCTTATTATCTGTCTGTCTTATTATCAAACTATCATAATTTTCCATATTTTACCTCCCCTTCCACCAAACATCCCAAGAGAGTGGCTGTTGATAACAATGAACAAAGCAACAACAAAAAATCCTCTTGTTTTCCATGTTTTTTTAAGCCAAGATTTTTTTTTCACTTTTCTAGTATCCATTACTTTTCCTTGAAGCAGAGAAGTGTGTGTAATAAATGATTTAGTACAGACATTTAAATCCATCAGAGTTGACATTTTAATGGTACAGTGCTCCATTTCTGCTACGGCCAGCATTTCTGTTCTCATGGTAGATGCTGAAAAAGGGATGTGTTTAGTAAAATGTCTTAACATTTAAGGTTGTTGCAAAGTGGCAAGAACATTTCATTTTGCCCTCTCAGATGAACTGATGTACTCCTCTTAGAAGCTGATTAGAAGATGACGGGATGCTGGACAGGAAACAGAGACAGATAAAGCTCCCATCCTAACTTAAAACTGAAGTTCACCATGGATTGATCTCCAGCACATATTGAGGCTACTTTCATATTTTGCTTTGCTAAGAGCAGGCATAAAGAAATCTGCAAACTTTCTCAATATATACTTCCCATTATATAAGTACCTATTTGGTAAAATCTGTACTTTTCTGAATATTTCAGTGCAGTTCACAAGTCAAAGAAGGTATACAAAAATGAATATGCTCTTTGTGGCATTTTTGTTCACACAAAAATGCATCTGTTAAGGTCAAATATGTGCAAAAAACTTTAGGGGAAAATTTCAGTGACTATAAGACAAAAGTACTGTATACCAAATGTACATATTAAGAGGAATGGGCTGAAAATGTGCATGGTGTTTATACAGATTGCTCTAGAAATGAAACGGAATGAATTTAAGATGGGAAAAATAACAAACACAATAAAAGCAAATTTAACGGATTCATTCATTCATTCTAGCCAAAAGCTGGGAAACAATTTTCCCTTCCAATACCTTGATACAAACTCTTCTTCTGTTTATTCAGTATATCGATTCCTTATACTGGAATAATTCCCTCATCCAGGGAGGTATTTGAATTTAATCTCCGCCTTTCTCCTCCTCTATGCCCACCTTTCTCTTGGGGGATTTATGACTATTTTTCTAACCAAAATGTTTATCATGGAGTTGTGCTGAAAAGTTCTTCTGCCTCTTTGTCCACCAGTTCTAATTCCATTTGCTGAAATTGAATTTTCTGTTGAAATTTCCCTCAGGTTTCCTTGGGTGGAGTGGAAAGAGGTTTTCTTGCACTTCCTAAATTCCACAGAGACCATAGAGGAGCATGTGTAGAGGTCTTGATTGTATAATTTTTTCTTTCCAGAGATCTGCAGCCCTCTTCTTTTCCATGCTCTGGTCAAATCTCCAGGAGGGATTCCTCAAGAGGGCTTTTTCAGACTGATAAATAGAAGTAGTCAGGAAGCTTTCAGAAATAGGGGGAAAGCCTCTTTCAAGACAGTGTAAGGCAAATTTTGACACAGCATTAAACTGACAATCTGCTTGGGATCAAAATGGCTCTGCTAGGTTGTTTCATACCGGGAAAGGACATAATTTAAAACCTCACAGGCAGTCCCCTTCTTCTAAGTATTCCCCAGTAAAGAGATACTTATGAAAGGCTGGTACCAGTCCAGGCAGAATCTCCTGAAGATCTTAACCTATCCAGCTGCAAAATTCTTATCCTTTCTGCTAAGGCTTTCTCCTTCAGCCCATCTCCAAGAAAATAGAAAGGAAATTGCTTTGGATCTTCATACCCAGAGCCCAGACATACAAATTTAATAATTCTTATGTCAGTCATGAAACAAAGGGAACAGCTGGGTAACCATGCAGTCTTACATGTGAAGAAGCCTTTTGTTGGACTATACCTAAGGAGACCCTAGTTCAAATATATCCTCAGTCACAGAAAGTCACTGGGTGAGTTTTCTCAGCTCAACTCAGTCTAGTGGATTGTTTTTGTGGAGAAAATTAGAGAAGTGATGCTATGGATGCCATCTTGAGTCTGTGGAAGAAATGTGAGATATAAATCTAACCAATAAATTTCAAAGAAGCAGAGAAAAAATATGACTTCAGCAGGTTTAGGTTATCATGCTGGACTATGATAAGCTGCAGTGATACAGCACCCAGATGTGCTAGGATTTCTATAATTCTCCAAAGAGCAGCAATTTTACATTATTTTAATATTCTAAATTTTCAAAACAAAAAATTAAGACATTTCAGTGATTGCTGACATGATCCTGGAAGATTTAAGCATTCTTCCATGAGCCTTCACATGATAATTTGAATGAGATTTGAATGTCCTTGCATGAGTCACTGTGAAATCTCAGAGACAGAGCATCAAAAATCCACATGCTCATGAAACTGTTTTTTTATTATTATTAAAATATATTGGTGACATGGCTGAACAATTATACAGGACCATGTGATGAAACCCAGATCCTGAAAGGGTTGCTAACTTCGGTGTGGTTTCCTTTACTTTCAGAACTGACAACTTGGAGGCTTTTAAAAGATACTGTTCACGTATGCAATTATCAGTAAACAAAACGGAGGAAAAAAACAAAGAGAATCCTTGATATCCAGTTTGAACAAACTCCATAACTGATAAAGATCTCTCAAGAGAAGCAAGGAGTAGCTGAGCAGCATAGGCAGCATCCAGAGTTGAGTTATTGCAACAGTCTTGTAAAATTAATTAGACGATAACTATTTTCACCCCACCCTGTAGTTAGAGTGCTTGTGGGTGTATTCGTGGAGCTTACAATTCCGGAAAGAAAGAGAGCTTCTCCCTCCCCTTCTTCTTGCTGTTTCCTGGTAACAAGGAGATGCCCCTTCATTAAAATGTCTTCTCTCCAAACATGTTATTACAGATATATGACAGAACCAGAAGCCCTGCTTTGGAGTTCTCCTCACATTTAACAAGGCAGACCTGTTGTAGTTTGACTGCCTTTGAATCTATTCATGTGATGGCATTCTCGAATTTTAAATTAGAGAAGGGGATGATGTCTTTTATACTTATTAAAGACAGTCAACCCCTTTGACTCTTTTTCACATTCCATTCTAACATACTATTAGCGCTCAATAGGGAATTCAGTGGTACTCAGATGTGATTAGATTGCAAAAGCTGAACTCAGCCAAAGAACATACTCAAAACAGCTGCCGGCTAAGAAGTGACCCAAGAAAGACATGGGGTTATGGCTTGATGTGTTTATGTTACAAGGGATTTGAAAGGAAATGTTTAGAAGTAAAAAAGTAAAGGGGAAAATGTACTTCAAGAATGCTACTGTTCTTTATCTTAAATGCTTGTTTGCTAAAAGCTGTTCTGATCACATTTAAAGTTTCCCTCTGAAACAAAGAGATGCTATCACTGAACAACAGTGAAACATGAGATCTCTCATTACAGCATTCAGTGAAAACATTTTAATTCTTTTCTTAGCAGTTGCAGTATTATTTCACTGTTACTATGAATCTTTTCTTGAAATTCTAATAAAATATTGAGATGAACTAGCACTGTGTATATTTTACCTCTAAGGC
Organism: Candoia aspera; assembly: GCF_035149785.1. Taxonomy (NCBI): domain Eukaryota; kingdom Metazoa; phylum Chordata; class Lepidosauria; order Squamata; family Candoiidae; genus Candoia; species Candoia aspera. The sequence goes on along the minus strand of NC_086154.1, from coordinate 209,986,935 downwards.
AAAATGTACTGTCCTATTATATTACTATAGTCAAGGGCATGAAATGGACTGATTCATATTAAAACTATTTTCTGAAAGTATTAGAGAAACTTTGATAATCTGGTTAAAGAAAGACTGTAATGGTCAAACCTACTTAGAAAAAGCTAACACAATCTTCTGTGATTGCCTTTTAGAGGGGAAAAAAATGAAAATCAAGCAATTACCTATGAAAGAACAGGAAATCCATTGCTAGCATTAAGTGTTCCAACCACTGGATCTAAACTGGTTGCTGAGATACAAATGTGTACCCCTTTGTATGAATGACAAGAATTCATTTTTCTATTTTCCTACCTAAACATATGGTAGAAAGCTGCAAGTAGCCAGGGTTTTACCATGTATTGCAGCTCTATATATAATAACATGAGTAGACCAGGCTGCCCTCATCCCACAGCATCCCACTCCCTGACCTTTTATTTTTGAAGGGAATCTTTTGAAGGTGAGATTTCAGCATTTTTTTAAAAAGTGAGTATACCATATGAATTAGAATCCTTCTTTATTCTCCTCTTCTGCCCTGTCTTATCCCATTCCATCCCAACAGTCTTTAAGACTGTGAGAGACTAGGGATTTTTTTTTAATCCACTCACTCCTTTTTATTTGACTTTATCCTAATTCAATGCAATCTGTTTCCCATTAATTCATTCAATTCAATGACTATTAAATAAGAGTATATATTTTAACTAAGTAGTTTCATTGACTTGATTGAAAAGTATGGATCCATCTGATGAATTTCACTACTGCATTAAATCATAATGGGCAAAGGCTTTGTTTTCAACAGTCATGTACTATAGTAAAGAATCCAGCTTGGAAGAAGTAGTGATTCTCCTAGTTAAAAATGCAACTTCTTTGAGTTAGACACTTTAATGCTGTCTTGAAACCTGCCTGTATAGTCTTACCCTGCAAAGGAGATTTCTGCTTGAGAATTTCTTCTTAATTTCTCTTGGTGGATTTTTTGAGTTTACTTTATTGCTGGAGTAATCAAGGGTATTCTTGTTGAAGTCGCTTGCTTTTATACATATTTCCCTTACTCTGAAGCTTCCTTGGCTGCCCACATTTCCCAATCTGAAAGTACTTCACAGAGAGTTCCTTTATGATACCTTCCCTTGGGATTCAGCTGATGTGTGGGATGCCAGAGAGGCTGCAGGGTTCAGTAGAAGATAAGATATATACCCTTTGCCAGTGCCTCCTTACAATTAAATCAGTATAATTAAATCAGTGCAACAATAATATACCACATTTTTCTTCTTTGAAAGAACCTTGAAAAGCAAATTCTTATTCCTCAGATTGAATGAAAACTGGAAGAGAAATATATAGACATAGACATAGACATATGAGAATTTTTCAGCATCTCACTATTTTAAAATGAGTTGAAGGTGCTAAGTTAAAGAGTAGCATCAATTATCCAGGAGACAGAGGACTGCAGAGAACCAACGTGGCATGTTATGAGACAAAGGAACAGGACTATAGGGCAAAGAAAGCTGAATCTCATTATCTGAGTGTATGCCCAGCATGCAGAAGGCTCTGAGTTTAATAATGGGATCTCCAGATAGGGATGAAGCCTTTTCAGTCAACACAGACCTTACTAAGGCCTCACTAGTGAGCTGCTTTGGTGTGGAATCAAAGCACAGGAATAGGGACTACTTGGTAATAAGTAGAATAATAATAATAGCCAGATGATTTCAATCATCCCTCAGCCCACCCAGAGTAATTACACTGTGATTTTCTTATCAAAATACAGTATAAGCTTCATAGCCTCCTGAATTTGACCAGGACGCATTTTTTCATATGTATGTGCGTGCATCTATTCATTCAGTAGAATTTTCTGTACCTTTTATTCTAGCAACTGGCATCTTGGATGCTGTGATCTGTATTAAAGCCAGTATAGCAGGAAAAGCCAAGCCGTTCAGTTTATTGACTGGTCATGAGTCTGCCTCACTTGGCTACAGATGGCCTGTCAAATCTATCAAGTCCTGATTGGAACAGATTACTGAATTGATGGAGCATTGGGATTAGGCCATCTTTCAGCAGGAGGTTCTGTAATCATGATGAGAGGCTATTGTTGCCTGAGAGCTCAAAAACGACAAACTGCACTGCCCTGCAAGGATCAACAAAAGCTTTCTGTAATACAGCAGGGATTGAAAAACAATAGTGTTGGCTGCATGTCCATCTAAGTCCCCTGGAACACAAACGGGAGGGGAGGTGGGTTCAATACCTTCAGCGTATGTCAAAGAAGGCAGCCTGCTATTTATTATAAGCATATTTAAGCTAGGTTTGAAAGGTAAATCTTTAGCTTAAAAGAAACAGTAAAATCCTTTCCTTCAATACATTTATATTCCAGCCCTCTGTTCCATGTAGATGCACACAGAAAGCAATAAAAGATAATCTTGCACAATTTTCTTGATTTTTAAAAACACTTTTGTAACAAGGAACTTGAAAAAGCAAAAAACAAAAATTGAGATGGTCAGTTCCTGGCACCAAAGTAATCCACCTTCTACTCAGATTCTCTGTAGTGTATGTGTGTCTCAAAAGCATTTTTAAAGAGAGATCTCAGCCATGTCCTTCTTTCTTTTCAAATAATCCCTTTTTCCTTTTGTGAACAAGGTGTGCCAACAAACATTTCTTTTTTCTCCTAAGCTTTGACTTTCAGACTTCACTTGCGTAACTAAAACCTCACTTTCATCAGGTGAAGCTGATAGTACAGTATGGACTGTAGGAACTACTTTTAAAATATTATAGATAGTCCTCACTTAACGACCACAATTGGGACCAGCAACTGCATCAGTAAGCAATGTAGTCATTAAGCAAGACATCACATGACCATGATGGACTTATGACCTCACTTTCACTGGGGTAGTTAAGTGAATCACCAGCAGTTGTTAAGCAAGACATCATGTGACCGCAACTTCTAATTTTACTGCCAGCTTCTCCGTTGACTGCTTGTTGGAAGCCAGCTGTGAAGTGGCAAATGGTGATCATATGACTGCTGGACTCTGTGGCAGTCATAAGTGCATGGACTGGTCATAAAGTTACTTTTTCAGTGCCATCACAATTTTGAACAGTTGCTAAACAAGGCAGTTGTTAAGCAAGGACTACTTGTATTTATCTTTTCTCTGGAAAGCTTGTAAACTCAGATTCTCTTTAATAAATATTTTTTCCATCTGCCATACAAACAGGTTATGTCTTAAAGGACTGGTTACATGGTATATTTGTTAATGTTTTCTACTACAGATTAAGGTTACTATGGTAACTAATCATTTTGGCTGGGTGAAGAGGTTGAATTTAATTGTCCTCTTTTCAGATGTTAATTTTTGCACCTGGGGAGAAGAACTTGCCTGGACTTGTTTTAGTTTCAGTTTCCCTTCTGTGTAGGCATGTAGAGAGTTAAGCAGCTCTCACTGAGAGCCTGTAAGAATGCAGAAGCTTTTAAATATGTTTGCTTTCTGTAAATAAAAATTATTTTTATAGAAATGCCTGGTGTGTGACTTTTCTGATCTCTCCTGGGCCAAAGGCTTTCTAGCACTCTGCCAACAATATTCCTAGGGCTAAAGGACTGGCCTCTACTACTGAAAGTCTGGAATCTACCCTAATTGCCTTGTACATGTATGAGCAAATCATACAAATGTTGATGTCCAGTTGAATCATTAATAGATAATGACTCTTATCTGCTCTTGGCTGGTTTCAAAAGCTAAACAGGATTGGATCTACTTAGAATTTAGATAGGAGACTACCAGTGAATCCCAGGCAAGACTGGGAAATTTTAAAAAAAGTCAGAAGGAAATAGAAAACCACTGCCAGTTTGTTGTCAAGAGACTACATTAATACGTCCATGAAGTTACAAAGAATTGGGCTTGACTGGCCTGGAAGGAGACTTGACTTTATCTTTAACCACCTTGGTCTGACTAGTAGATAATGCAAGCTGGTTCAAATGTGTAATGTCTAAAATAGATACTTGAGGAACCCAAAAATCCATCGATGATCACAAGTTCTCCACACACTGAATCTACTTCGGCTATTTTCATATTTGCATATATCAATTTTGTTAGAATAGAGTCTCTGAACTGGACTGTAAATGTGTAGATTGCAGTTTAGAAGTTTATAATAACGAACTATGACTGTTGATGTCACAGATTCCTATAATATAATATTTACTTAAGCATTTAGAAGCATATTAGAATTTAGAAAAGAGAATGACTGATCTCTGAACACACACATTGCATAAAGTCACTGATAGCAATATGTGAAGGGAAGACAATGGAAAATGTAAAATTACTACCTTTTCTGCAGATATCCATCTATCCACAATTCCTTAAGCCTGTAAATAATCAGATTGGTAATCACCATCTCTCCCTTGTTTCTCTCTCTCCACAATTCCAATAACATGCATTATACTTTCTTTCCTATATGAACCTTTCATTTCACTCAAAGCCTTTAATCCTCCTCTTTTTAGATAAAATGCCACAGCCATACCACAGTAGGTTAAGAATGATTGACAAGTGCATATAATTATGGTTTCACTATGAAAGTATGTTCTACAGCTTTTTTTTTTAAAGAAAAGCTCAACCTTGAAAATAAAGAAGCTATGCCCTTTCTGTGGGATAAAAGGATCATATCAAATTGCTTCATTTCTTTTGCAGAATGAAATAGAAGACTTTTAAAACAAAGAACACTTCCCTGAAGGCTGCTGGAGAAAATCATTTCCAATAGATAATACCACCACAATGAGAAAATCAAACAAGGGCAAAATATATATTTTAAGAAATGTTCCTTTCTTTAACCTCACTTATCACTTACTAGCCTGCAGAAAGCAAAAAATAAAAAGAGGGGATGTCATTTTATTATTTGATCCTGGTTTCTTTCATTCATAATAATTCAAGTTTGATTTCTAATTTGTTACCTAGATTCTACTTTCATGTTATTCTTACTAAAAAGCTTTGAAATGGGGATATTGACAGACCTAATTCATGTCTGCATAAGGAATAAATTGATCTTTCAATAAGGCAACTCAAGAATAAGACACCTAGGCATAGATGTCCACAGCGGGTGTAAGTAGTGGCTAGCGTCAGAACTGTACAGCATGAAGTCATAATATGAACCCCACGGTTTAGGTTTCTGCATATGGTGTCAGGATGCACGTACAAAATGGTGGGGTTATTTTAATCATTTTGTCATCATCATGGTTTGTAGAATGTGCCTGTATCCATATGTATACTTTATTCATTTATATTTTGTTTCTGTAAGAACATAAGAAGAGCCATGATAAATCAGGCACAAGTTCCTTTACTCCAAGAACTGTTCCCTCAATAGCTATCCAATTATTTATCAGTAGAATCACAGAATCATAGGTTTGGAAAGGAGCTTGGATGTCATTTAGTCCAACCCCTTGCCCAGTGCAAAAATCCTCATACTACCCCATACAAATGGCTGTCCAGTCTTTTCTTGAAAATGTTTAGTGATGGAGCATCCATGCCTTTAGGAAGCAGGCCATCTCACTACTTAATAGCTCTCAGTAGATATTGGATAACATTTTTGAGACCCTGATCATAAGAAGAATGGCTCATAAATGCTTTAAATTGATATTGGTTAGTTAGTTGATTTATATTGTGCCTTTCTATTTTAGTGAGTACTCAAAGTGGCTAAGAGCCAGTTTGGTCTCATGGTTAAGACATCAGGCTAGAAACCAGGAGACCGTGAGTTCTAGTCCCACCTTAGGCATGAAAGCCGGCTGGGTGACCTTGGGCCAGTCACTCTCTCTCAGCCCAGCCCACCTCACAGGGTTGCTGTTGTGGGGAAAATAGGAGGAGGAAGGAGTACTAGCTATGTTCCCCCTCTTGAGTTGTTTATAAAAATAATAAAGGCGGGATAAAAAAATCTAAAACAAAAGTTAAAAAATAAATGTAAATAAATATAAACTGTTAAAAGCACAGCATACAATTTAAAATAGGCACTAATGTAATTTAACAATTAAAGACCTGGACAAAGAAATGCATCTTTACAGAATTTCTACATGCTGAGAGAATGATACGGGGCTAAGTGCAACTCACAAAGGAGTGTATCTCATAGCTTTGGAACAAGGCAGGGCAAAGCCCTCTCCTGTACAACAGAAAGGCAGACCATGGTGGTACCTTCAGAAGTGCTTTAACTTAACTGCCAGATTGATTTGTTATGGAGGAAGCAGTCCCTTGGAGAGTCAGGCCCCACTACTATTTAAGGTTTTAAAGGTCAATACCAACACCTTAAACTGTGCTCAGTAAACAACTGACAATTGATGTAGAATTTTCAGTATATCATGTCCCCTGTAACTTGTATTGGTCTTGCTACACATTTTGCATCGATTACAACTTCTTGATACTTTTCCATGGCAGCTTGCAGGAGTCAAGACAAGATCTAATCAAAGTGGGAATTACAATCACCAAATCCTTAATTGTTCAAAGGCATTTCTCATCACAGCCCCCACCTTTTATTTACTTGTTTGTTTAGGCATTTTAATTTATAGTACCGGGCAAAACAAACATACCAAAAAAAACCAACCCAACAAAACATAAATATATAACACTGTCTCTTTCTCTTTCTCTCTCAATCTCTCTCTCTATGTGTGTGTAAGCAGTACACACACACACACACACACACACAGAGCATGCTATATATCTCAAAGTTATGAGGTTACCAATTGCTACACCACTGAGTGGTGTAGACCATAACAGTGGTAGCAATTGCAGTAAAGTTGACAGCTCTTCCAGAAATACCCAGATCCCTGTCAGCTAAGAACAGAGAGCTATCATGAAAGTAGGTTAAGAGATGTTATTAAGTCAACTCACCATACCAGAAAAGGCAGTACAAAAGCAAGTAGGAAACAATTTCTGTTTCTTCCAGAAAACAGGGACACAACTGGCCTGGCTTTCAACAGCAAGGTTGGCAAAACCTCATGACAGGTAAGAGGAAAAACTGTTCTCTGAGATGGGCAAAGTATATTTGCTAAATATTTCACATGGGTGAATAACCTCCTAAGGAGGCCTGCTCTGTACATGGGTGGAACATAGGTCAGTTAGAACACCAATGTTGAGACCCCATTGTTTCAGATCAGCAGGTTCTCTCAGGGCCAGGTGACATCCAGTACTGGCCTTAAAGTCCATTGTATGGTAAAGCAGTGTGGATGCCAGCCTTCCCTGAGTTTAAAAAATTGTCCTGTGGGATCAGGCAGGTTAAAGTACAGTATTTCCCCAAAGTAGTAATTTAAACCAATATTTCAGGTGGCAAAGCCACATCTGAGTGACCACAGAAATTAGTCCAGATTCTATTCTCAGAAAAGTATTCAGTACACAGTGGGGCACTTGCAGCAGAGCTCTCAAAAATTTAGATTGTGCTTCTTTGACAGGTTAATTCTTGTTAGCAGCAGAGCTGTGCTCTATAAAGCTCTATGACATCAGAAAAAATTGATGACAGTAAGAGGTGATTATTGCCATTATGACTATCAAAATGCTAAATTATGTTTGAAAGTTTTGGGGTTCTAGCTGTGACGTTCCTTTGCTGATGGTTCCAGGTCACCAACACTTGGCAATGTGTTCCCAGATATTTAAGTTTGCTTGGCTCCAACAACATTAATTATCTGGATATGTCAATGAGTAACAAGACTTTTAGAAAATATAACTACTTTGGTTTTATTGTATTCCAATATTCTGTTCCAATATTCAGGGATCTGGAATGTAAGCCTATGTGTGTAAACATGGATGCCAGGAAGGGAGCCCACCATTCAGCCCCCAGCTAAATTTAATAACAGGTGAGGATTAAAAAGCATTCCTAAACTAAGAATCTGTTCTCCCAAATGGGCTAAGCTCAGCCCGAGTCCAGTCACTTATTTACCAAAGTAGCACTATTTTAATTTCAGCTTCTTTTCCCTCATACTGTCTATAATTAAACTTAGGCATTTAGTTTCTAGTGTAGATTATCCACTGAGGCAGCTAAAGCAATTTCAGTCTTATATTTCACCCAAAAGCCCAACTGAAATGGGTCCAGAAACTCACAATAATTCAGATGCATCTGAACTGGATCATTTTCCATAAATAAATGATATTTGAAAAAGGCCTATTACCATACAGCTCTCCTGAGTCAAGGGGAAATTTCTTCAGTGCTTCCTTTGGGCAGAGAAAATATATCCATCCCACAGGGAGTCATTAATCACCACCTTTAACATGGGACCAGTCCACCCTAGCTGATTTAAGTTGCCAGAATGGGCAAAAATCAAGTAAGTCCCCATCTCTCCACATAACTTGTCAACATCCTCAAGATCTATATAATATCAGAACAAGCAATTGCACATCCCAGTACTGGTGTTCAAGATGTATCCAATTACAAAGATTGATGTCAACTGTTCACAGTGAGCTACCAATTCTTCTAGCTCTCTCCTGCCAACAATTTGGTGGAAAAGATGCCATTCAGTACAGAAAAGCAATGCCAGCCTATTCTGTACAGACACAATGCAGGGAGAAAAGTACCTCCTCTAGAGTTGAACTCTAATGAGCCATCAGAAAGGCCTTGCTCCATATTTGCTTTGAACCATCCCAAGAGTTCTTCCACATTCACTTCTGCTGATAACAGGGAAACTGTTAGGCTGTGGAATGGATACTACTGTGGAGACATAAAAGTAGTAAAAATCATTTACTACCATCAGTATAACAGAAAATGCCTCCCAATAGTTTCTGATCTGTGTGTGGTCAGAACACCTGTGAAGTAGTAACAGGGACTTCCTTGATATAATGTTTTACTATTACCTCCTATGTTGCATTGGGATAATGAAAGGTCTTTGATGATGCTGAAGTTTGGCTGGAGACCAGATGTACTGAAAAGAAAAAAACACAAATAGTTAGCAGAAGCAGCAGCCAAAACAACAAGATATTTTTCAGAAGAGAGCATAACACAAGCTTTGGGAACATTGGACATTAAAAACTTCTGAAACTATTCTGACCTTTCATAATATCTTTTTATTATGAAAGGTCAGCATAGTTTCATAGGTTTCCTCAGGCTGCTTCCAAAGATCAACTTCTTCCAATGACCTGGGATTGTTATGATCACTGAACTGAACAGGTACAATTCACTTGCTGATAGTACTAGCTTATGATTATCACAGCATCACAGGGGCAAATGTAGATCCACCTCAGTAACACAGCAACCATGGTATAAAATCAGCAACTAATACTTCTGGGCCTTTGCTGAAGTGCTGCCATTCAGCATTAGGCATGTGTTTTGCACACAGGAACTCTAAAGTTGGTCCATTAGCATCTTCAAAGTTGGGTTGAAAAATTCTGGTCCAAAACAGGAGAGTCAATATCATGAGAATGACCAGAACTCAACTCCACTTATTCTAATATGATTCAATTTAAGTCAGCTTCTTATTTCCCTTTGCTTGATAATGCCCTTAGCATTCTCAACTCAGCAAGAAACCAGGGAGGTTACAAAATGTAGCTAAATCACTAAACAAATAACTACATTTGTTTGCACTGTATTAAAACCAGATAGAAACAGTGCTAAATCCTGTGCCACAAGCATATGTTTCAGTTAAGCCTAATAAGACAGTGATTAAAATCAAAGGTGGTCTAAAGGCACAATCGTCAATATTGCCATAGGAACTGCCTTCTCACACAATAAAATTATGTGTGATATCTTCCAAATCAGGCAAATTGAGGATTTACCATATTATTCCAAATAATAGCAGGAAGATGCATATTATAGTATTACAAATTATACAGGAGGATGCTTACTATGAAAAACAGATATCATTGTTTAATTTGAGGGGAAGAGTGCTTTAAACCTTCACATTTCTAAGTATCAATATTTTAGGTATTGTGGCATTCAATGGGATTATTTCAAAACCCCTTTGTGTTCTAATTACTTTAAGAGTGAATATAACAAATGCCATTAAAAACTTAAGCTTTCTATTAGCTTTGAAGATCTAATTTAATGGTGGAAAAGCCCAGCAGTTGGGGTGGGGTTACTGTTTTAATTTTTAGGAATTATTCTTGGCAGCTGGATTCAAAACCTGATATTTACATCTGATTTTGGCTTCAAAGGGCAGCAACAGGACTGTCTAGACTTACTCTACTTTGATACCTAGTTGCTATAGCAACATATGTAAATTATTAATCTTCATATGTGAAATAGCTCCAGAAGCAAAGATTACCTTTATGTTAGACTGGCATATTGCTTTAAATTTATCCTAGTGGTGAAACCTTATATTCTGAAATCAGCTATACTTTTCTCACCTCCAGAAACATTATGCCTCTAAACATTTAGAAAGTGTGATCCCAAATTAAATTAATTGTAAAGTAATATTAAGTAATTAATAACAACACAATCATATGTGATTTTTAAATGTCCAATTTTCAAGAAACACTTTCTGTATTAACTTAGAGTCAACATTCTTTAAGTACTAGTGGTCCTTCTAAATTTTGTCAAAGATTTAGGACCACTTTCACAGAAGAGTCTGGGTCTACTGTTTTTCAGTATCCTTATTTAATTTTTTAACATTTCCTTCATAATTTGTCCTCACAACAAGGCTTGGAGATGGAAATTAGACAAATTTCATCCACTGAACTTCATAGCTAAAGCAACTTTCAATTCTATTTCTTATTGTTCAGCATTATGTAAAATGTTTATAACTTCAGAATGAGTAAGATTTCAAGCAAATGAATAAAGCATGATGGGAACAGAAGAAAAGATCATTCTGTGACAGCAAGGTCTTTTACTCAGAAAGAAAGCCTCCTTCAGAATGTTCCTGAAATATTCCTAATTCAGGAAAAAGAAAATCCAATGCTATATTCAGAAAGGAAAAATCCAATAATCAGAATGTATCCACTGGATAAAATGACCTGAAAGATATCTTGCTAGTATATATTTTGTTATGGTCACATCAGTTTCTTTCCCTTACCTTTGACTACAGATTTGCTTCTCTGTGTCTGAGAGTGGCAGTTATTCCTGTATCCTATATGTTGGGGGTGGATGGGAACTAAGACTTTTTCCCAAGCACATCTATGGGAGAGGGAGATATCAAAAGAGCCAAGATGGATGCCCCACCTCTTTTTTTGTATGTGCCACATGGGCAACCAATGTGAAAAGGGGCATGGCCTCACTCATATAGTTGAAGCTGCCATCTTGATTCCCCCCCCCTTTCTGCCCAATGTATAAACATAACTTCCAAACTAAAAAATTATATAGAATCCATATAACCTTCTTCAAATTTCATAGTTAAATATACTAAAATCTGCTTCAAGCTTTTTCTTTAATACACCAGGTCCTTACCCTTCCATTGACTTACTGTTTTAACAGAGATTAATCATCATCTAAAGAGTTTGATTAAGCAGACAGATTCTGATTTAAAACACTAACCACAATGTTAAACTGACATGGTAATGGGAGCAAGAGGATCTGTTTTATGCATTAAATTAAGTAAAATAAAGTGAAAATGAGTGGCAAACTACATGATGAATAATGTGCAGTTTCCATTATCATTATTTTTAATTCTGTAGAGAAGGCCTGGGGACGTGGTGGCGCTGCGGGTTAAACCGCTGAGCTGCCGATCGGAAGGTTGGCGGTTCGAAACCGCGCGGCGGGGTGAGCTCCCGTTGCTCGTCCCAGCTCCTGCTCACCTAGCAGTTCGAAAACATGCAAATGTGAGTAGATCAATAGGTACCGCTTCGGCGGGAAGGTAACGGCGTTCTGAGTTGTCATGCTGGCCACATGACCCGGAAGTGTCTATGACAACGCCGGCTCCAAGGCTTAGAAACGGAGATGAGCACCACCCCCTAGAGTCGGACACGACTGGACTTTACGTCAAGGGAAACCTTTACCTTTACCTAGAGAAGGCCTATGGCTGTGTAACCCAAATAGGGACCACTGTATACAGGGACAAACTTAGCCTTCTCTTCATGATCTTTCCATAGAAAATGTCATCTACACCCTAGGTGGGCACCTTTGGAGACTGGATTGATTCACTGTGAACTATTAAGCTACTTTACCCTTGATATTAGAATTAGGACAAGTGGTGGTATAGATTCACTTTGTTTCTCATGGGGAGATTTAACAGAATGATCATTAGTGTCTGGAGAACTCCTTGAGGAAACATCTTGTCTATCTGTATAAACCGTAAACTTCAAGCTTTATTTATTTGTTGACCATTAATTTCTTGACATTTCAGATCAAATCAAAACAGTGAACACAGGTGTGTGTTGGGGAGAAGCTAAAACTCTTAACTAGGAAAAGTTTGATAGTCTTTGTTAAGTGAGGAAGAAAAAAATCAATGCCATTTTTGTAGAGTGTATGTACGTGTACGTGTATGCATAGAAAACATAAGACAATTGCCACTAAAAACTGATAAACAGGATTGAATTTCAATGTTTGAAAATATCTGATCCTTTTCCTTCCAGGGGCAATAACAATGAATCATCCAAAATGTTACCCCAGGACAGGACAGAAGTAATTTCATTCTTCAGGCCTGCCCTGCATTTACAGGGCCATTGATCTTAATAGACAGGTCTGTTTCACTATTTCTGTATTAAATTCTGATGTCAGAAACAGATTTCAAACAACAAGAATGAACATTCTGCTTGGGGGTCTCTTACCAATGCAATCTCACACATATCTAAGTTTAATTCCATGATGCTTACTAATAGTGATTAGTACTAGGAAAGATACAGAGAAAAATGCTTAGAAACAAAAAAGAAATTGTTTCTTTTCTATAATTATGAATGCATTAAAAGAGATTTGGCTATACACACTATTCCCCCCATCCATTATGTTTAATTTCTTCAACCCTACATATGACAAATGTGTAGTCTATCAGAGAGAAGCAGAGGGAGGAATGAATATGGTTGGAGAACCTTTGTCTTCAGAACTTTTAATACAATTCCTCCTCCTTTTCTATCCCATGCCCATACTTACCTACTGACATATAACAGTGCTAGAGTTTTTGAAGCATATTACAAGGAGTTTCTCTAAATCAAATCAATTAAATCTCTAAATATTTATGCTTTGAATGCTTTCAGACTCTGAAGCAATAAGGGTGTACACAATCTCAAGATTCAGATCATAACCCTATTCAGCATTTTGGTCATTTATTCTTTTACCGCATCCCTGTTTATTATAGGCCTTTGGCAAATAAGTCACTCAAAGCATCATGATTGCAAATCCTCTGACAACTAACATGTCTATTACATTGGGGTGATAGGTTGTTGTTGTTTATTTGTTCAGTTGCTTCCAACTCTTCGTGACTTCATGGACCAGCCCACGCCAGAGCTTCTTGTCGGTCGTCAACACCCCCAGCTCCCCCAGGGACGAGTCCGTCACCTCTAGAATATCATCCATCCATCTTGCCCTTGGTCGCCCCCTCTTCCTTTTGCCCTCCGCTCTCCCTAGCATCAGCATCTTCTCCAGGGTGTCCTGTCTTCTCATTATGTGGCCAAAGTATTTCAGTTTTGCCTTTAATATCATTCCCTCAAGTGAGCAGTCTGGTTTTATTTCCTGGAGTATGGACTGGTTTGATCTTCTTGCAGTCCAAGGCACTCTCAGAATTTTCCTCCAACACCACAGTTCAAAAGCATCGATCTTCCTTCTGGGGTGATAGGTAGGAATCTGAAAAAAGATGGTACAGTTTACTATGTCTACTGGCACACTAATAAGTCTTATAGTGATCTGTAAAAAGTGATCTATGGCATGATATAGCACCATGATATAATGACTGAATTGATAGCATGTCATGGGAGATGACACTATCATGGCTTCAGGACACCAAAAACAATGGCTGGTAATTCCCAGTGATTTAAAGGTTGTTCTTTTAATCATGACCCCACACTTCTGCCTCTATTTTTTCCCAATCTGGTATCTTTCACAGATAGTCCTTGTTTAGTGACTGCCTCATTTAGTGACTGTTTGCAGTTACAATGGTGGTGAAAAAGTAACGTTATGACCAATCCTCACATTTATGACCTTCACAGATCAGTAAAGCAAAGGAAAGCTGAAATAAGATCATAACCACAATCGCAGTTTCACTTACCAATTGTTCCACTTAATCACCGAGTTGCTGGTCCCAGTTCTGGCTGAGGACTACCTGTGGAATATTGGAAACAAGATAGCTAGTGTGGTGTAGTGGTTAAGGTGATAAACTAGGACCAGGATGATCCAGGTTCAGGTTCAACCTTGGCCATGGAATCTGACTTATCTCTCTTATCTCAACCCATTCATTATTGTTATTGTGGAGATAAGATGGAGGGACATCCCCATATTAGCTGTCTTGAGTAGCTGGAGGAAAGATAGGATGGAATCTAACAAATAAATACTGTAAGCAAAAATATAACATTCTTTGCAGACACAGTGCTTGATTTTCTGCAATGTTGGAATCAAGTTCTGTCTGCTATTGTCACTTTATAAGGATTCTGTTTGGGGTTCTACTGCCATAACTCAGTCCCAGTCATTCACTTTGATTCCTTTTGGGGACTCACATCCAAAGCACAATGTTAATAGACCAATTTTTCCCAACTTTTCTTGCCCAGTGAAAATTGCCATGCTGATACACAGTACTTGAAGAATTACCTTTTTGCCAACTCCTATATAAAATAATGTGATCTTCCCTCTCATGTAGAACATTAACTGTTGATGACATTTCATAACCCTCCAAATATTGTCATAGATAAAAATATGCAAAAGCATATTATTTATATATTCTGATGTAGTAGGTTATACAGAAATAGTGCCACTCTGTTATCTACCCTGGAACTGAAATAATACTATCTGTATGTATGACATTTTATCCCATTGCTGTTGCTTCAGAAACTCTGTGTACCAATAGCCAAGTTCCAGAGTCATGTAATAAGTAGAATTTCTGTATGAGTTTTAAAGTAAATCAAATGTCCCTATTTTAACTTCAGTCCTGATCCCTTCACACTAATATTTTATATGCTAGTTGGCTTTGCACAGATACATTTTTACAACTGGGTTATTAAAGCAACAGAAAAGAAATTCTGGTCCTAAGTATGAAGCATAAAATAATTAAAATGACTCATAGAGTTGGATACAGAATGAGAAAGATACTTAACTGTGTAATGTGGCAGGCATATTGCAAATCACTAACACCAGCACAACAAACATGACATAAGAAATGGAGTGGGGAGGGGAGTTCTCTAGGGAAATGCTTATAAATGTTTGTTGACTGTCTCATAATAGCAATAATGACCTTGAAATTGAGCATATCCTGGGGTTTAAGAAGCAGCTGGGGTGAATGGTCCCTTGGATACACTTCAGGGCATCAATCCCTCCTCCCTGATCATTAATCTTTCTTAATGCCATGTATCTTGAACATTCATTCCGTACATGTGGAAAAGATTTCAACTTTGAACATTATGAGTATAAAGTGTTAAAATTTTCAGGCAGGATTTATGCAAGCATGAGAGAAAAAGAGAGTGAACGAACCCCCTGGTACTGTATGTGTGCTTTATGGAAGAATGAATTAAGTTGGGAGCCTGCAGGGCTGGATCTTAGAAACTAGCTATAAGAATAAATGGCAGTCATAAGCTTTACAGTTGTTTAATATAAAGTGTAGGAACATCCAGGGCTGATTTCATTTTTTAAGCGTGTATTCAACTAGAGTCAGTCCAACTCCAAGGAGTCCATGCTGGGGAAATGGAAATCTAGTGCAGAAAATCCTGAAGAGCAATGTCATAAATTTATTCAGTACCTTCATTTTTCAGTATAATATGTATTTGTTAAATCTGATAATGCTGCCATGATGAACGCTGTTAATAATTCCCGGTGCTTCCACTCATTCTTGTCTATGGTTTCTATCTTATGACAAACATTCAGAAACATTCTCCACATAACTTTTTAGCTGAACAGATAGTAGATTGGAACTGGTCTCTATTTCTGGCCACCACTCTGTCATCTTACCTCCTATACTTATTTGCCAGCTATTGAGATCTCTCCCCCACCCTTCTTTCCCCTCCCCCAAACACAAACAGAGAGAGTTTTTGTTCATTAAATACAATTTGTAGTCATTCTGGAAAATTCCAGTATATCAAAAGAAAGATGGAACTAAATGCTGTGATGGTAACACTAATAGAATAGTACAAGGGGTACAAACTATATCATGTGAACTTTGTGTGGCCCACCATGAGCCTCCACTCAGACCGCACTACTAAAATTGCTAAAATGGAGGATTTGAACAATAAATAAGTGAATACTGTGTTTCTGGCCTCACTTCTTTGGGTACTGTTCATTAATCTTCACACCGGACCAGGACAATCATATTTCTTGACTTGGTGCATTTCTTCACTGAAGTTTCTGAGAAACACAGTGTCCTGCATCTTATGCTGCAGAGTAGAAGAAACAAACAAGCTGTAGGAGAAATTTTAATTCCATTGCATGCAATAAGAAGGGTTTTTTTTTTTTAATGGAGAATGACAGTACTTTGAGAAAGGATATTCCAGGTCATCTCAGCCTCTGTGAAACTGGACTCTCACTCTTAGAGTTATTCCAGATAATAGCTCTTCCATCTCCTAAACCTTCTAAATCCAACTTAAAATAAACCTATGATCTACCCAAGCTGCTTTATGTGTTTTCAGATCAATCTGAATTTCATAACATCATAAACATGAATATGTTTATACGACTGGGAGTCTAGAACTTGCAGAGTCCCCTGAGTCAATCAGAGTTTGCCCTTTCTTGCAAACACCTTAGTATGGAGAATTGTCGGCTAATCTATGCTTGCTACTAACTGAGTGACTTGTTCTACACCCCCTGGTGCATGCTTAAAATTTCCTCCTTTTCCCAAAAATAAAAGATAATACATTGCTAGAACTGTGGCATGTTTTCTGGGTTTGCAATGATGGGGAATCTCCATTACCTTCCAAATACCTGGGATGCCAGCAGTTCTGCATTTGGTCTCTTCTAGTTTCTCAACCTTGGCAACTTTAAGGTGTGTGGGCTTCAACTCCCAGAATTCCCCAGCCAGCATGCTTAGTTGCCAAACTTGAGAAAAAGTATTCTATTTTATGCAGCCAACATGCTACTATGATAGGATCCCAGGAGTTGGGAGGCAGGAAAAGCCAAAAAGTCCCTCCAATTAGAGTATAAGGCAGTGAAACAGTATTTTGCTTTTTCTGAAATGACATGATCTTCCTTCACATGTAATTATCATATTTAGAGATATCAGCTTATGGATAAGTAACCAAGCTACTATTTAGTAGTACAAGAACTGTTTTTGAAAAATCAAGAATCAGGAGTTATCTGAAGAGTAAATAGTATATCTGAATTCAAACATGGTCAGGTCATATTAAACACACAGAGAGACAAACTGAGGCTAAATTTCATGGTTTAATTATTAGATACAATTTTGTGTGAGAAAATCAGAGTTGACAAAGCCATGGGCTGATTGATTTTTCCAACTCACTCTTTACCAAGCCACAGAAAAAGCAATTCATTTGCCCAGGTTGAATCATTTTCACTTCTGATTAAATGCAATCAACTGCATTGCCTGGCAATCTGCTCTAATGTAATAACAATCATATCAGGGGATAACTGCTATTAACACCCTGTATTATACACTATCAGAAATGAAGGTCAAAAGTTGTGACTTGAAAGCAAGATAAGCATTGCAAGAAATTTTCAAGAAACTATTTGTCCTGTAAGAACACCATGATGAATTCTTTGGTGGCTCACTGGCTTTACCTCTAATGCATCTGAGACTTGCAAAAGAACTACATACAACATTATCCTATTAATTTTGTTAAAAGTTAGTACTATTCAGTCCATCAAGAAAGCTTCATTAAAAAATGACATTTTTAAAAATTGTACCACCTAATTTAATTAATTAATTTGATTTGATTTAGGTACCATCTGACCCCTTAATGACACTGGGCAACTCATAACATAACAGAATAAAATACAGTGTGAATAAGGGGGAAAAAAACTAACATAAATAGCAAGTAAAAACAGGACAAAATGGCAAATCCAGCCAAAAATACAGTAAACATATACAGAGACACCCCAGAAGGGGGCCAGCAACCCTAACCCAGGGCCTAGGAAAACAGCCAGGTCTTTAAGACTCTCTGGAATGCCATCAGGGTGGGATTCACGCAGATCTCAGGGGAAACCTATTCCAGAGGGCAGGCATGCAACAGAAAAGGTGTACTTCCTGGATCCCAAAAGATGATACTGTTTTATTGAAGGCACCCAGAGCGTACCAAACCCGATGGCTCTTATCTATCTATCTATCTATCTATCTATCTATCTATCTATCTATCTATCAAATTTATCACCGCCCATCTCCCAAAAGGGATTCTGGGTGGTTTACAATAAAAGATAGATAAAAATATAAAACTATAAAACCCTATAATACAGATACAATAAATATAATAAAAACCTCGATGGTTAAAAGTTCTTTATGATTTGCAGGCAGAACTGGGTCCTTCTAAGAAACTAACCATCCCCAGAAATGGCTATTCTCCCTCCCGCCCCAGGCATAATTACAGAACCAGGTCTTTAGCTGTTTCCTAAAGTCCAGGAGGGAGGGAGCTAATCTCACTTCTGGGGGAAGGATATTCCAAAGGGCAGGTGCTATTGAAGAGAAGGCCCACCTCCTGGACCCCGCCAGATGGAATTCTCTGTAAGAGAATTGGCTAGGCACACAGCATGGGAGACAGGAGGTCCCACAAATAACTGGGCCCTATGCTTTGTAGGGCTTTATAGGTCATAACCTGCACCTTGAATTGCATCTGGATGAAAACTGGCAACCAGTGCAACTTGCAGAGCAGGGGTGTCACATGGGAATACCTCAAGAGTATCTCTTTGAAACCTACAGGGCTATGCTGTTGCAAGCATCTTAGAAGTGGAAGCTCACTGTAGGGTACAGGACCCTTCCATTACAGTTACTTTCCCAGTATGAACACTGTGGGTCCTCCAGTAGACCCCTCGTGCTAGATTTTTCCATTTGTGCAGCCTGAGCTTCTAAAAAGTGAAAAAAAGGCTTTGTTTATTTCTTTGTTAATTTATTTATTATAATCCTTAACCCTCAATATTCATTGAGTATTCAAGTCTCTTGGAACTTCACAATAAAAACATTAAACCAGAGCTACAACCAAAAATACTAAACATCAACATTTTATGCAGGTTCATATCCTAAATATCATACCCTAAAAACTAGCAAGACTACTGTCTCCAAAATGTCCTAGTGTGGTGACTTCAAGATGTGTGTGGACTACAAATCCTAGAAGTGTCATCCATTATTCTGGGAGTTGTAGCCCCAAACATCTGGAGGGCACCAGGTTCAGGAAGAGTTTCATAGGTGATGTCAATGGAATGTAATTGATTAAATTTGTAAGGCTGCCCAATTCAAAGCAACTCTGGGCAGCATACAATATTAAAAACAAAAATTAAGAAAAATGAAATGATATAGAAGATTTAGCATGCCCATCAACAATGAGAGTATTCTTGAAGAACTCACCATCAAGGTTAGCCTAAGGCCTTGGAATCAATAAAATTTTGGGAGATTTTTGGAAAAAGATCAGGGTGGGACTAGACAAATTTTAGGGAGCTTACAGTTCCAGAGGCAGGAGCAATAACAGAGAAGGCATGCTTCCTAGGTTCTATTAGATGACATTGTTTTATTAATAGGACCTGGGGCATGCCCACTGCAAAATGCATCCACATGGCAAAATGGGGTGGAGGCTACCGAAGCAGTTTAAGTTAATATTGTGATTTTAAATTATTATTATTTAACTGTTAACTTTTAACACACACACAAAAATTCCTAGTGACCTCTATCCTCTTACAGTTTCAGTTGATCACAGGTTTAAAATAAGAAGTGAAAAGGGAAAATAAATAATTTTAGAAAGTAATCCCTAAATCTTTCATCTGTGCACAAGAGTGGCAGGGCAAGGCAGAAAAAGATTTTGTTCCTGGTTGGCAAAGTATCTGGAGGAATGTAGGTTGTGCACTTGATCTCTTGGAGAGCCCCCATTCAGCCCCCAGGCCAGGGCATAAGTTATGTACCAATAGCAATTATCAAGGCAGTTCTCCAAAAGACAATCCTTTCTTTAGGTCTCTCCCTGTGGAAATCTGTACTATCATCAGGATTCACTGGTTGCAGGTTACACTGGACTTGGGTTGGATGTTTCATACTTCAGTTGTAGAGCCTACTTTCAAATACAATATAGTTTCAAATTATTGTCATTAATATTAAGAGATGAAAAAAATTATGCAATCTGCATTCAACATAATTGATACCTTAGCTTTTTAATAATCTAGAAGTCACCTTTGAAATTCTTATTGCCACAGGGATTCTTATAAGATCCATCCAAAGACTCTTTCTGAAAATGTCTCTAAGCTAATGAACAAGTTGAGTCAAGACCGGAATATAAATTTTTAAAAAGAGCAGCTATGGCAAATGGGAGGGGGGTCCTACTTTAATAACCAACACTTTCCCATAAATCACTGCAAAATTTACTGTGCAGCTTCTTCAATTTGTAAAGCGTTTGACATCCTCAAACCAAAGACTATAAAAATGAAAATGATTATTCTATATGTAACAGGCATCATTGCACCACAGTGCAATATTTTACTCTCAGCAGGGACTTGCCCTAGGAAATGCTAAGAATTCATCTCCCAGTAAATATATGAAGGACCAGAAGGCCAGCACTTCATACACGAGAACCCTCTTCTCTTCTCTATTTTCTAATAAAACAGGTTTGGGAGAACAAGGACTTTTGGTCTGCCCTTTAAAACCCCTATTTCCTTGGAGTGAAAGAGGAAGAGGAACATTATTTTTAAATGCAGAAGTCAAATGCATTATTTTTAAATCCACATGCATGATTTAAAAGTCTTCAAATGTTTTGAACACAAGTGTCTGCCGGAGGAAGGGATAAATAGTCAAGAAAGCAGCCATATCCATGGGACTGAAGCCCCATCTCCTATTTACACACACCACGCATGCAGTACATGTTAAAAAGGGGTGGGACTTCAATCACACAGTCATAGCTGCCATCTTGATATATTTTTTTAACTCCCCCTGACTTCTCTCCCCCCTCTCCCTGGTAGATGCCCCTGGTAAATTTGGAAGTTTGACAGCATGTTCTATGCATCATCCTAAAATAGCTACCACAGTGAATGATTTTTGCATCAACTGCAAAATGCCCACTTATCAGAGTAAAAGGTAAGTCTGCTCCCTTGCTACTTCCTTTAGCATCTGAGGAGGCTGTCTGTTACCTCAATTTACTTTTGTCTTGTTTCTGGGCAAGTAGGGATGTTTCCAGCTCCTGCCAACCTAGCAGTTCGAAAACATGCAAATGTGAGTAGATTAATAGGTACCGCTTCGGCGGGCAGGTAATGGCGTTCCATTTAGTCATGCCGGCCACATGACCACGGAAGGGTCTACGGACAAACGCCGGCTCTTCGGCTTTGAAACGGAGATGAGCACCACCCCCTAGTGTCGGACACGACTGGACTTAATATCAAGGGAAACCTTTACCTTTACCTTTAGGCATGTTTCCAGAGTAATGGGCTGCATTGATTAACCATTTTATTTTCTAACACTGTATCTGGGATCTATGTAAGGCACAAAAGCATTACTGGAAATACAGACTATAGTTCAACTTGGACTTTGCTTTGCAGATGTTAGTTCTCTAAAAATCTTTTTTAAAAAACACAAAACTACAAGATTAGCAAGACAGGAAACTTGGCAGGCACCAAAGAACCTGTAGCCAGGTACACTGGACTTTTCAGACACCATGTTGTAGATCCAGGCCATAGGGAGAAGACATCTTTCGAATTAGGGCTCAGAGAAAAGGGGGAAATAACATAACATGAAAATTGCATCTACGTTTATGGAAATGAAGGAGATTAGGTAATGTCTTGCTTCAGGTTGCAAGCTGGCTTGGGGTAGCCTTGAGATATCTAGTCTTAATGGGCTCCTTTGAGACTTATTGTTAGAGGGCATGTGGGTCAGCCAACCTGTTAGTGTTATCAACTTTTGGGAAGGGAAGCATTTCATTTGAATGTTTGTATAATCAAATGTCTTTTTTAAAATGAACTTTCACACTAACATCTTCTTCTATGGTTTCTTTGCAAATACCCCCCACAGGGAATCACACCAATTTTTGAATCCTCTGTATTTCCACCTCTAATTGCTAGAAGGGTTCATTATCAGTTGTCAAAGGTGCAATGCATCAATCTCACAAAGCTGCTATACAAAAGACTTTCACACATCTGATGGACTGCTGTGCTAAATACATCTTAATTTGTGCTGCATCTGCTGTTTTCTAATTTGTTTGTCATGCTGTGAATGCTCCCGTCTTTGCTACAGCAGCCCCCTGATTTTACTTGGAAAGGGGAGGGCGTAAATCCCCAGTTAGTCAGAAAAGAAATGGCAGAGTGCCATCATTGTTCCTACTTTTTTTTTTTCCCAGAGCCGTATCATGTCCTTTTTTTTAATGGAGAAAATAATGAACGGCTTTCATATGTCCTCCTAAATACATTATGGCTTTAAGTTTAGAGAGATGTGGATATGTAAATATGACTTAATTCACCCACCCACACATAACAAACACATAACACTCCTAGCCTCTCTTTCAAAATTGTTGCTCATTCAACTGAAGTTTTTCAAATGACTTTTTAAAATATATTTTCTTGCTTTAAAATGCTTGTTAGACATGTGGACAGGGAATAAAATGGATGCTGTGCTCAACAGCTACAGAATCTGAATATTTCATGTTTTAGATCTGCTGGCAGGCATCCTGTTCTTAGCCATTCTATCAAATCTCATGTCTTTTTCAGTACACCTGTGAATACAGCACAATTACTAATGAAAAGAAAATGAAGGTGGTGTCCTCAGATCATTGTCTGCTGAGTCACAAACCAAGACCAAAAAGTCAAACCGTGTAATGCCAGAGGATCCAAAACTGATCAAAGGCTGGGAAGAACCTCTGTATGAATTGCTTGGGGGAGAGGGAGGGAATGAGCTAGTGCTCTTCTTTCAAAGGGAATAGTCTGTTTTAACAGGTATACCAAGTGTGAAAGACCCTGGTGGGAACACTGATGAATTTGCACTGAGATCACCTCTGCTGTCAGTCCATTAACCTTCCTGATCACAGAAATTCATCCTTTGAAAGAGGAAAGGGAAGGAAGGCAGAGTGCCATCTTCAAAGCCACACAAATAGGATTCTCTGTATGTTCAAAAAGTTTGCAGAGCATGGGGTTAAAAAGACATATCTCAGACAATAATATACATTATTTCTAAGCATCAGGGCTGGTTGACTGACATCAGTCACTGGGGAGATCACTTGAGGATACTGAGAGCAAGAACAACTAAAACAATTCCTACCCCATGAGAATTTAATAGTGTTGAGCATCACAGTTGGTGCAAAAGAGCATTCTGCTGTCATTAGAGAAAGCAAGATGATAGAACATTCATAGAAAATAGTAATGGATAATGCTTATAGATCATATTCATAGATAATGATCCTCACTTAGCTGCCAATCTCTTTCCTTTAGCCCAGAATTCATCTCACAGGCACAGAAGGCACACACTCGCTCACTTGGCTGATATGCAGAGCCAGATTTTGCATGAGCATATGGAAAAGCAGATTTTTCTTACAGTGCTTGTTTTTGTTGCACATTCCCCCCTCCGCTGCAGATGTGGGGAGCCATTTGCATGGTGCCAATCACAACCATTGTGGAGCCTGGGGAAGAAGGAGGAGGAGACACTTGAGACTGCTGTTTCTTCTTTACCCAGGCAAGTTTTATAACTGACAAAGTCCCTAGCAAATCAGAGCTGTCATACAAGGATGACATATTTGATCAATAAGACACATTGTTCAACCAGAGCTGGTAGGGGGAGGGAATGTCTAAAGGTAGCAGCATTTGTAAAGGTTAATCAATTCAGCGAATTGTAAATGCACTCCGTTGTCAGTCTCTAAACAGAGGGTCTTCTTTATAACTAGTAAGTCACTGTGGGATGTAGCAGAGTTAAGCTGGAAAGCATAAGAGAGAAGAGAAAGCAATCAAATTCCTCATTACTCTCTTCATGTTGAGCTCAGCCTGTGTCTGTAAATCTCTCCCTCCTCCCCATCATCCCTCTCACACCCTTTTGCTCTCTCTTCACACACACTTGCACATAGCTTGGAAGATAGTCTTTTCTGTCCATCAGGCCCGCTTCCCTAACTTCCACTAGCAGAATTAAAGGCTGAATCAGCCAGGTGCAGAAAACAAAGAGATATCAGGCCATTGATCCTGTTCTTCACCTCCTTAATGCTGTTGTGCCCAACTAATCGCAGGCATACTTGCTGCAGTAAACATTAATTCATGGCAGTAAACAAAATGAATCCATCCCAGTTAGGGCTGTGCTGAAGGCAAATGAACATTTTCAAGTCTGAAAGTGCAGTTTTAACAGAATGGTCACACTCAACAACCGAAGTTTTTATTTTGATGTTCAGCACTATTGCCGCCATTATCAGTGCCACATTATTGGCACTGCTACGTTAGTAGCTACTGCTACTGTTGTTAGCATTCTTCCTCCTCCTCAACTACTCCCGGCCAATCACGTCTTCTGTTGTTCACATGCTAATGGAGATTTTGACTTAACTAAAAGTAAGCCAAGAACGTCCAAATTCTCAAATTTGGAGAACACTAGACCTGAACGGTTGTCTTTCTCCTGTGAATATCATGGGATTTCTTTTTCATTTGAACTGAACTGAATGAAATTTGCAACCATAATATAATGTTACTATCTAATTCTGGAAATGTAAGTACACAGAAGTTGGCATTAGCTTCCTTGAAAAAATTGTCTTTTAAAAAAGGAAACTGTGTCTCTCTCTCTTTGCTTATATCACAGTTTTCAGAATTAGATTTCATTTTTAGGCATATACGACACTTTTAAGGATAAAAGCTTGCCAAGTGTTTTTGCAAAAAAAAAAAAACAGTAGTATTTGCAGTTTTGTGATAATATAAGAATGCTTCCAGGCCCCTCTTATTTTTTGAGGAACTTTTTTCATAAGAAATTTCCCAAATGAAAGAGAGAAAAATGCTGTGGACTTTGTCCAAAGTGTCATCAAATGTTCAGTGGAGATTAGAAATAAAAAGAAAGTACTTGATAAAGGCCTGGATATTTGAAATCAACTAGAAAATTTATTATAACAGAAAAATCCCAAACTTGGTTGAGTCTAGACTGCATAAAAAAAGTTTTAACTAATCCTGTGAACAGACATTTAAGTTTGATAATAAATGATGATAAATAAAGAATCTCAGTATGGGTCGAGCTTGGGAGCTTACTGTGTTTTCCAGAATGAAGATTATATGAATTGGCCAAAGGAATTGCAAAACATCAATTTCTTTTGATAGATAGATAGATAGATAGATAGATAGATAGATAGATAGATAGATAGATAGATAGCAAGCAAACAAGCTGGGGCTGTTTAATGTGGCAGAAAGGAAAGACAGTTTAGAGTCTTCCCTGTGAATTAAAATATTGGATTCCCCCCCCCCACATACACACACACCCTTTGTTTTAGTTCTGTACTGCCAGAAGCACCTTAATATCTCATTTTCAGACAACAGACAAGGAGAATTTTGTTACAATATATAAGACTCTTTGTTTCAAATTTCATATAATAACAACAACAGAAATGAGTCCTGATCTAGGTCTGCTGAAAGGAATTATATTTCTGATTTATTACCCAAGTTAAAGACACTATATTTTAAAAAAAACCAAATGGGACAGGGAGTGACAACTAATAGTATGCTGCTGAGAAAGATTTTTGCTAGGAATATAAAGTTTCAGAATAATATTCTTAGAATAAGTAATCTATAGTCAGAACAATTGCTGAAAAAAAGATAGGCAAATATGAATATTATTCACAGACTATTCCAATCTGCAATTTAAAATAGACTTTGTGGGCATCGCACAGACTAAGTGGCTGCTGATCAGTTCTACTTGATTATGTTGCTATTTTTATAAAGCACATTATGGAACTGAAATACAGTATGGTGCTTAATGTTCATCTGCTGAATGTTCCCAATTAAATTGGGTCTTCCTCTTATTTAGCCTGATGCCATAATGCCACAGTTCACAGAAATGCTATCTGGTCATTCACAAACATTAGTTTTCAGTCAGAAGAGTAAATAGCATCTTATTTCCTTCCAAGGGTTCAGGGCCCCTTAGGGTCTGTCCATACTGTACAGGAAGCTTACTGATCAATAGGTGGTGTCTTCATGCATGGAATCTATTCTGTTACCTGGCTCTTACCACAAGCTGGTGCAGCTAACAAATTTTGGCCAGTCCCTTCTATGGTATATTTAGCTTAGCATCTTTGACTTGTGAAGCCACTGGGCACATTTATAGATGATGACGACGGCGATGACGATGACAATGATGATAATGATGACTGTAGTGCAATCCCTGAAGACCTTGCAACAGATAGGAAGTGGGGTCTGAGACAAAACAAAATATAGAGTGGGACCAAGAGACTCCCATGTCTCAGAGTGTTATGTAATAAAGAGTTTTAGGTCAGATCTTATTCTGGAGTATGTGTTAAGAATCTGTTAGGAAATCATTGACAACAAAGGTGGTATCCTGGAACATTAGGTCTTGGCTCACTTTGGTCTTGCTGATCTCCTGCCTCTAAGTATTAATGTAAATTACCTGTATACAAAAATAGATGGACCTTTTTACATTCTTGGAAATGGCCATAAAGCTGGACAAGGAACAGGATGTTATCTGAAAGGGTAGCCATCTGCATTGCTTGGGAAGCCCGGTTCAGTGGATTTTTTTTTCAAATTCAAAAAGGTAACTTCCTGCAAGCTAACATTGCTTTGGATAAATATTTCACTCAAATGTGATAAAACTTTCAGTCGGGACACAGAAGACAAGCACCTCATAAATCTATAGGTTCATATTTTAATGCTCATAGCAAATTAGTTAAAATATGTGTAGGGAGACTGAGAAACAGATATGACTTGAGATCATGGGTTGGGAACATGCATTCACAAAACACCCTTTGATAAATACCTTCTTCAAAAAGGTATATTTGATAGCTACCATGGTCAGATAATATGAAAGTGCTTAAGAAAAAAGCAATGAAAAGCATATCTAGAAGTATTTCCATGAATTGGGTTCACCAGCAAAAGTGGTGAAAAGGCCAGCAAAATGGAATCATAAAATGTCTAGGGACAGAGTATTCCAGGATTCAAGTCAGTATCAAACTCTTTCCAGATAACCATGTAAGTCTGTGCTTCAGCAGATTCCACAAGACCTGCACAACCATAGTCAACCAACTCTGAGTGGATCCTAGTTATTTTATCTGACAGATGCTATGAAAAATCCTTGCAGCAGTTGTGGAGGTAATCTTTCAACCCAGCCCTCCACAGCAAGGACCAAGTCATCTTAAAAAGGGCTACTGGATGGCACTCTGTGGATGTAATAAGAGCACCAAAATCCATTTTGCCACTCATATCACCAAGGTTCTTACCTGTGTCCAGTCAGATTCACTCTTTATTTTCCTCTAGCATCACTCTAGACATCTCTTCTGCCATGTCATCTCCTGGAGCTTCTCTGAAAACCAGTTAATGTTATTGCAAACTAAACATATTTTTGACCTATGACCAGCCCCTCCACTGATGTTTGGGTTACAGGGCAATCTGCCTAGAACAGTAATAAGGTTGATGATTTTGTGTATGTTACCAAAGGAGATCTAGAGCCACTAGATGAGTGAAAACCTAACTTTGACCTTCATATTTTTCAGAAAGAGACACTGTGAACCATTTTACAAATGTCACTGTTCATTCTTGGTTTCAACTGGTAGAATGATGCAACTTATTTAAAGGATTTGGAAAGTTATGATTATTCACATAAACTTAAAGTGGATGAGTATATTGTACCTGTTGCACAGAACCATGTGCCGTGACAGAAGCTCTGAATGCCAACTATTGGACAAAATGTTGGAGAACTGTGTTATCGAATACACTCTCCAGGTCCCTTCCCTTAAACACTGTCAACTGATGGAACCTTGGAAGCTTACTTTCTCTGTAACAGCCTTTTGGAATAACCTGCCACCTGAGATTCAGGAGCCCCTTTCAGTCTTCGGGAGGGCTGTGAAGACCTGGCTCTTCCCCACAAGCACTGAGCTGGGATGGGGTTGAGTCAGGAGGTAATAGTTTGGTTGGTTTGGCACCTGGTGGGAAGGGTTGTTCTCTTTTTATCCTATTGTTTTTATTGGTTGTTTTGAGCCTTCCAGGATCATTGTCTAAGTGACAATATAAGTTTTTAAAATGCATAAAATTAATAAAGAAGTACATGAAGGTTCAATGTATTGATTGTATAAAAAAAAAGACACTAAGGAAATCCATCTCTGTATCAATCTAAGAGCGGTAAACAAGACTGTGGTGCAGGAGTATATCCTGCACCACCAACAAGTAATATTTTGCATGCTATGCAAGGTGTACAGATTTTTTATTAATTAGATGCTACCAGATTTCTCTGGCAAATTGAAGTAACATCAGAATTTCATTATTTGACAAACTTTAACATGCACTATAGTGGTTATTAGCTCTGTAAAGTTTTATCTGAACTTTCAAAACTTATCAAGAGGTGATAAACTCTATCTTGCCAGGTCTTCCTGGTGCAGTCTGGTGCATGGATAATGTCATTGCCCAGCAACCACTAAGAGCTCTGTGATAGATTGATTGCAGTGTTTGAGAGATTCTATAAGAGAGGACTTAAAATAGACAAAAGTGAATGCCACTTTAGTCTTGAAGAGACGGTTATATCAGGAGATGTCAATACTGAAGGAATTAAACTTGATCCAAAGCAGGTATAAGCTATTATGCTAGTCCCAACACCTGAGAACCCATATTTTCTTGCATTCTTTTCTAACTACTTCTAGCTATCTGAATGCATTCATTACTACTTATGTGGATATTTCGAACCACTGCACCTGCTGAGTAGAACAGAAGTCACTTGGCACTGGTCTGTAGCAGCTGACTCTGTGTTTCAGCAACTATATGGTGCATTAACTAAGGAACCTTATCTGGCTTGTTAACACACACCAACTTTTGTGGCAACTGATGCAGTCCTGTGGAACTTAGTACAATCTTGCTATGGACTCAGGAAGACTGATCAACATTTTTTTTATATGCCAGCTGTTCACTTTCTTGTCCCGAATGGAAGCTTTCCCAGATTGAGCATGAAACTTTGGGATAGATTTGGGATAACATTTTAGTGTTTATTTGTGGGGATGTCCTTTTATGCAGTTAACAGATCTCAGATTACTCATACACATGCTTCATTCCCATAAAACCACAATTCTGCCCTCTTGCAACCTCATGATTTTCTTGTTCAACACATTTCTGGAAAAATGACTGTAGCTACCTCTTTATTGTGTCTTCCATTATTGGATTCAGGCTCAAACACCTTGATGTTGAAGGATCAAACACCTTGTGGTTGATTTTGAGGCATTATCCCTAGAAGAACTCTACCTTGCTTCTCATCAAGATGATTTATTCACAAAACCTCAACATGTTCAGTCAAACAAATGGCCAAAAATCATTCCTGCTCTGCAATCATTTAAGCATGTTGCTGCAAACTTTTTCTACACAATGATCATTTCTTGTGGGGTAAATAGATTGTTGTATCTGGGTGTAAAGTGCACGAATTGTTAAAATTACCTTATAGGATACACTGAGTCATGGTATGTCCTATGTTTTATTGCTTAATAAGGCCAACCATGTGGAACACTTTATTAAAGAAATGTGCTTCTTATGCGCAAACTCATCCTTTACATGATGATCAGCCACTATGCCTTCTTCCACCATTATCTCATCTGTGGACTAAATTCAGCACTGATGTTGTTGGACCCATACAACAAGTATATATGCTTATAGTCACTGGATATTCTCTTTCTTCTTACCTGGAGGCAGTTGAGTTGACACATATTTCAGCTGATGTCGTTGTCAGCATACTGAAAGACTTTTTGCTCATTTTGGCTGTCTTTATGAAGTGGTTCCTGATAATGACCTACAGTCTGTATATTAATGTGCTTCACCTTTTTTCTAATTAGTGGCATTAAACAAATTTGTGCTTCTCCTTACTATAACAAGAATGATGGGAAAAACAGTATTTTCATTGCTGCTGGAAAAAAACTCTGCAGGTTGCATACTGTGTAAGGAGGAACAGGAAACAGTTTTAATGTTAGTTTTAGTTTTAATGGCATATTGTTCTATTCCATGCAAGGCTTCAAAAGAGACACCAGCCAAGTTGCTTCTTTCTTGGAATACTTGTACTAAGATTCCTAGTCCCTGTCCTGAACATTGTGATAAAACCAATAACATCTTAACAACACCAAGCAACCACATTTATCCTGCTCAGGTACAGCTCCCATTCTTGCCTCAGTCCTAAAATAGACATTTAAAAAGCCATATTTTTAAAGATCTCCTGAATAGTAGGAATGAGGGTGTAGTTCTTATACCTGATGGGAATAGGGAAGCAGACAAAAGAGAATTCTATATCTCAAAGTTGAAGTCAATTTAGTGGCCTGCTAGAACCATTGAAATGGAGCAGAGCTTATAACGCAGCTGAGAAGCTGGCACAGAAAAAGAAAATCATCTTAGAAAGCTTCAGGGAGCATGCCAGAGAAACACAGGTTATGGATCTTACACATTCAGCCCTCCCAAGCATAAAGAATCACATACTTAGACATATTAGGTTAAGAAGTAAAAAGAATCTTACTGACTTTATTGTTGTTTTTGTTACATCTTGGTGGAAAATATGAGGTTCCTTTGTTCTTCTTTTATTTCTAAATACTTAGTTTTGCCCTAAACTCTCAGCCCTACAGCTGCCAAGACCTGCGTGGAAGAAAGGGGAATTCCAGGCACACCATATGGTGCCCAGAATGGAGGAGAGCAGCACACATGCATGTGCTTGCTTCTGGTGGAGAAGAAGGAAGAGAGGGAAAGGAAGTGGGAGTGGCAACAAACAGCTTTCTCAGAGTTGCATTGTGGGAAAACTCAATTTACATGTTAATTCACATGCAAATGAGGCATGCTGGATTTGCCAGAACTTCCAACGAAAGTGCTGTGTAGTAAAGGTTTTTAAGTCTGGCTCAAGAACCCTGTAAGATAGATCATAATGACAACAACAACACCAACAATGATTCCTATGGATATCCTGTCTTTCTGGCCATAGGATATTTATTGCTTTTATATCACACTAACTATCTCACAGAAGCTTATCAGTACCCTCTAAGTCTGTATATTTCCTTGTCAGTTTGAGTGTATGTAGATTGTTCTTTTATTTTCTTTCAAATGCTAACATTTTACATCTCTGTAATAACCACTTGAAGTTTCATTGAATTATTGTTCAAATCACTTCTAGATTTAAGTAGTACATATCTCAAAGCACTTTAGCAATTCTAAATCACTCTGCAATTTAAAATTATTAGAGCAATTTTTAAGAACTTGAGTTTTGAGGTGGTCAAAAACCCGAACATATACTGTGTATAATAATTGTAAATTATTTATATCTGGTGCATGTGCATAACATTCTCCAAGTCATTTTACTGGTTCTGATCCACCTGTGAAACAGAATGTGCCCCACACTTATCAGGTGACACCATCCTGGGCATGTGCCATTGTACAGGTCCCAGTTTTTTCCTGCAGTAATCACATCATGTTTCCTTATATGATGCCACTAACAAATGCCGCTGCAAAAGCAGTAACTTTTTACAGTGATTTCTTCCATGGGCAGTCTGTGGAACTCCTGGTGGTACCATCTGGCTTGCCCACCTCAGCTTGTTGATTTTAATCTGGTGGCTAAATCAGTATGGGGTAAAAGAGGTAAAATCATTCACACCACAAGGACCATGCTGAGTTCTCATCTGACTGAACATAAATCCCAGCAATGCAATGCTTTTTAGTGATATATTTACAGTGGGAGGAAAGTATTCTGTTTGTTGTTTCATGGGATGAGGGAACAGGGCAATACACTCCTCTACTAGCCAGGAGAGGAGTACTGATGGCCTGAGATGTCTTAGTTGTCTTCTATTGGCTAGGAAGGGTGTTATAATTGTGTATCTGTGTATTACTTCTCTGTAGGGGAAGGGAGGGAGGGAGGGAGGGAGGGTTTCCATCCATCCTGATGACTAAAACATTCAGAACGGCCCACTTAAGCCCTGTTTCAGTTTAATAATAAAATCACTTGACATGGGCAATTAAAAGACTGGCAATCGGAAATATCCTATATTTGAAGATTATCTTTGGTCTCCATACTAAAATGTTCTGCAAAGATATGTGATCTGAACTCACAAAGAGTAACAAAATTATTCATGAATGCATGCTTCATCCATTGTTGAATGAAACAGTTGGGCTCCTGGTCTGGTAACTGAAAAACAACTTTTTCAGTGATTTTTCATGGAGTTTTCACAGTGTCTATACCATTAGTAGTATAACGTGAGGGACATGCCAGAAAATAAACAGTGGGATGCCTTCTTCTCAGGAGGTAAACAAATGGGACATCAGTTAATCTTACTGTAACAGATTTTTCAACTAACAATTAAATTATAATAAACAATTTATAAATTGTGGTCGTCTTTTCTAAAAAATGTTTTTAAAACAGTTTTTTTTTTTTTTTGTGAGCCAGCCAGGATTGTGGCTAATAATATGGGCAGCTATTTTTTAAATATATACATATACGCAAGCAGGGATAATATATGCAAAATTACGGTTGTGATGCCTTAGACAAATTTGGAAATCTACAGTTCACATAAGTTCCATTCAAAAGACTATTTGAATTTAGCCCTGGTGACTGTTGAAAGAGGGTCCCGTGTTATGTTCATGTGTTATGTTCCTCCACTAAAGCAGGAATTCTATATGACCAGAGTACATTTTAATATTAACAGCTGTGTGACAGCTGGGAATCAAGCCTTTGAGGGTTGTGTTAACAGTATCTTCCTGCTCACTGCTTCATGGATATCACAAATTCATGGAACAG
Organism: Candoia aspera; assembly: GCF_035149785.1. Taxonomy (NCBI): domain Eukaryota; kingdom Metazoa; phylum Chordata; class Lepidosauria; order Squamata; family Candoiidae; genus Candoia; species Candoia aspera. The sequence continues at coordinate 209,953,895 of NC_086154.1, read as the reverse complement.
AAGATTGAAAAGATTTATTGTGAAAGACCCAATTGATTTATTAAGGGATGTCATTGGTTATGAATGTATTTGCTCTGATATGCAATTTTTATGGTGCTTTTGAAAGATGAGTTGCATGTATTTTCCTGGTCTGTTCAGGAAAATAGTGTTGGGAATAGTGCTGTGCGTTTCAGTGTAGGATAGTAAGACCGAAGTTCCTACATAGTTGTCAAAGTCTGTGTCACTTATCAAATCTTCTCAATAAAGCTAGTATGAAACACTTTAAAAAAATTAATATATCATATATATTGCAGATTGAATTTTCAGATTTGCTTCACAAATCAAAACCAATACTGATGACTTGAAAAATGCTATGCAGGACTCAAGTAATTTGAAATTTATATACAGTATATTTTCAGATCTCTGAAACTCAAGAACTTGAAAATTGCTCTAATAATTTTAAAAGCAATCTTTTTAGCACATAAATAATAGACATAGATGATTCTTCAAATGTGTATACAAGAAAGCAAATACTTATTGGCTATTATATCTGAAGTGAATTTCTGGGGGAGCAGCTTTTAAAGGCAAGAGAGAATACGATTTAAATATTTCTTACCTCTATCAATTGTCTGATTCTGGCTGCACTTCTAGAAATTGTCTTTTTCCTATATAAAAAAGAATCATTGAAGCCATGTTACCTGAAATTCTGCAACACATTTAGTATGGCCTTAGATTTCAAGATTGCTTCCTAAAACCTTGCCAAGATGTTCCAAGATTAATAATCTCCATCCTCTGTTCAGTAGCACATGCCTCTCGTGATCATTCACAACTATCTTGTGCTTAGGAAAAAAAATATATGGAGCCCCCGCAGCCCAGCCCTGCCCTGCCCAAGGCAGATACAGTTATTGTGTGTAAGGAATGGCATAAGAGAATTGTTTCTGCTTGTATTTTCAGGAGCTCCTCTGCATGACATTCTGTTCAAATCATGATACCTCATCATGTGAAAGAGCTTTGCATTTGGTACATTAATATGTGTACAGGACCATCAAGTAAATGTTGTACACAGCTTGGAAATGTTTCAATGTACTGGACAGCAGCTAGAGAAAACTGGACAAATTTCCCATTAGCATGGTATTCTGGATCAAGAATAGAGGAATGGAGCTTTCAGCATGTTGACCATGTTTGTGGGATTTTCCTAACTCTTTGTTTATTCACGTAATAACAACACCACCAAAAATCAGGGCTCAGATATTTGGTTGGAAGGGTTGTAGGAACTGCTAATATTCAGCCAATATTATCAGCTGTCAGATGGTAAGTTGAGTTGGCAAGCCATTCATTTCTTTCCCCAGCCATCTGAGTAGCTACAAGCAATTCACAACATTAAAAACCTCCTACCACTCCAGTACATTAAATAGTAAAAGGCTGGCACATTTGTTAGAGACAGCTTCCAGCATAGTGTGGTATGCCAAAAAAGTGTGGTCTATGAAAAGGAGCAGCAACAGCTGGTGAAGGCGAACATTTCAAAACAGGGGTCCAAATAAAGACTGAATATCCAATTCAACAGCCCAAATGTTGCCTTTTGCAATAGCTCTTTATGAGAGTGCAAGAAAGCTGAAAATCATGAGGCACTGATTTTTTCCCCCAAGATGAAATAGCTATTCCTTCTTGCAACTGAGTGATTTCCTTAAATGTGACATTATGTTGTTCGTTTTGCTAAAATAATTAGGCAGCTAGAAGCAGAATAGTTTTCATGTAAAAAATATATCAATGGAAACGAAGATTAGGTCCTTTAAACCAAATAGATGGTGAATTTTTCTACATAACTGTATTTTGTTTGACATCCAGTATAGATTCTATCAAGGAATGAGATTTCTTATTATAGAATAGTAATCTATACATTCCAAGAAAGGGTTTTTTTTCTTCTTCTTTTTTAAGAGTCCTTCTAGGTCGTTTTTTTTATTTGTCACTCCACTTGGTACACAAATGCAAACAGATGTATTAAGATATTAAATGTCAAATGGAGCTGCCAGCTTGTTCCCATTTTGGATTATCACATGCTGTGCACAGCTCAAATTGACTCTTGATTGAGTCACATTCATACCAAATACCTTCGTAGGATGATGATTAGTGAAGAGGAAAAAGAATACCCCAAATGCCTACATCTTACTGTTTCCAGATGTTTATGGATTGTAGTTGATATTTTAAATGTCATTGCTATAATAGGCACCTCAAAGACATGGATTAGTGGAAAGAGGTCAAAAGGTATGGGGTGACATATGACTAAATTGCTCCCTAGTGATTGGTAAGACCTGAAAAGTAATTGGCTTAATTTATATGAGGTCTAAATGTGTAGATTTGCAGGTATAGATGGGAAGCCTGCAGATAGGACATATTTTTACTCACTGTTTTGTGTACAGTAATTGACAGTTTAACATGTTTCAACATTATCTATCTACCTACCTACCTACCATCACTATTATATTCCACTTAGTTCATTTACAGCTTTAGAAATCTATCTGTTCTTTCCCCTTCTCTATCCGCCCATCAGTGCTAACTTGTATCCTCAAAGCTTGAGTAAATAGTACCCAAGTGAGGGAGAATACTGGAAGAAACTAGAACCTGGGTCTCCAGTATGGAACTTATGGATGCTAATACATCCACAGACAGTTTCTTCAGCAGCTGCAAGGTTCCATAGCACACTCAAACTCATTTTTCTTTGATTTAGATTATTTGAATATTTAAACATCAAATGGGAAGCTAGCATGCTGTATAGCAAAATACTAGGTTAGGTATTTCTAGTAAGAATGCTACTCTGCCCTACATATACTCAGGATGCATCTTTAAGAATAAAAACATGCATACATGTCTCCAACCAATACATCTTCAAAATCATCACAAGTATTTGTTACATAATTGTTCAGTTGTAATTTGTCCCATAACTACGTTAAACAATTAAAGAGATTTTACACATCCTTGTCTTACTACTGAATATGGAATCATCAGAGTCATTGTGTATGAGATGGGTGACTGAGAAATTTAATAAATAAATAAATCATACCCTAAGCATTTTATTTATTCTTATACATGCTTTACTTCCATCATATACTGTTCCTACTGTATCCAGCAAGTATCAACTTTATTCTTGCACAAAACATTTCATGATTCAAGCCTTTTCACTTTATTGTGTGCTTTCTAATAAAAAAGTATAACAATCTTTCTCACATTCACGCATTTTCTCAAAGACCTGCTAAAAAAATTTAAAGATGAAGTGTAAATTCCGGCCTGGCAGAAAGCTATACTGAACTTCCTAAATGTTGCTTATTGCCAGCTCTCATATCCGTTTCATCAGAAATACTTCCCAGCCAAGCCAATGCAGCAGTGCCCCAACCCTACCTCTGATCTGCATCCCTGGTTGGGGACGTTGAAGCTGACTCTGGTCCCAGCATTAAGATAATCAGGAGAATAAAGAGAAAGGTGGGTAGAACATGGAAGGGACAACACTGGATATATTACAGAGATGCTAGCCACAGGCTCCAAAAGACATGGGCCAGACTGGGGGAAGGGGGATACGCAGTAGTGAAGTCAGAGCCTTTGTCTAGAGACTTTTTTTTTTTTTGCTGCAATCAGAACTTTTCTGAACAGCATTTTATTTTCAAAAGTTGGTTATTGTTGGATTCATCCCAAACAGAAATCCAATAAAAATACAGTGAATCATCTCCTTGGATTTATAAAGCCATCTGAACTTAGACAGGCATGGCTTAATCTCTGAGACAAGGATATGCTACTGGGAAGATCAACCAGGTACTTATGGAAACTTGTCCCCATAGCAGAAAAAATGCAGCCCCATGTCTTGTTCTGTTGTACTGAATCTATCCCTTTAAGGCTGGAGAGATAGAATGTATGCTGGAGAAGCGGGGGAAGGGGGATAAATAAATACATAAATACATAAATAAATACATTTTGCACAGTATGCATAACTCACTAAATAAACTTTAGCCCTATTTCAGACATGGGCATATTGGTTGGTATTATTTTATCATCATTTAATATTTTTATTATAATCATTGATCAAAAATCAAGATATCTTAACCACCAGGCTTTATTAACCTACAGAATGAAGGCTCTAAATGGCCATCATTCAGTGAATATGGCAGGCACTAGTTCAAAGCTTGGCTATAACCAGTGTCCTCCCTACATAATAATCTGATGGAAGATCCTGCTTGTAAAGTTCTTCAATCACACCAGGTACATTAATTATGAAAAGGAAAATACTGTATATCTTGACTGAAGTAAAGATATACTGTAGGTGTCTATCTCCACCACCTCTGCATGACCTGGACAGAATCATTATGAGCCTGGTTTTAATGGAGTCTATGTTCAAGCAAGTGATGACTGGGGAAGGCAACGGCAAACCACCCTGCTATAGTCTGCCAAGAAAACGTTGCAAAAGCAGCATCCCGCCAAAGGGTCAGACACGACTCGGTGCTTGCACAGGGGACCTTTCACCTTTCATGTGTTCAAGCAAGGTAGGGTATTCAAGCAGACCATGGGGAAGAAACCCCTAAACCTGATTAACAGCAGCCAGATTAGAGATGTGCTGCACTGTGTAATCAAGATGAAAAATGGCCCTAACTAACAAGGCTGATGGGTTTCAATGAAACCTAAGTACATAGCACAACTAACTTGGTCTGGCTTCAGCCCAAAGCCTTCCTCACTACTCTGTGCCTTTCTCATTGGTCCTAATAAGGGCATTGTGCCAAGGCCACTTGACAGCAGCTAAAGCACCTGTTGTATCCAAGGGGAGCCTGTTGCACATATGCCCATACCCAATATAGCACATAGCTAACAAAAGTAGAGGAGGGCCTATATCATTAACGTTCAGGAAGCAAATAGCCACAAATGCTCAAAGCCATTGTTGTTCAATTCACTTTTCTTCTCTCAAATGGAAAAATACTGTTGCCATTTGTCTGGCTCATCCTAGGAGTCACCAAGAGGTTAAGCAAAGGAAAGATTATCTGGAGGTTCTGCAGTCTTTACTTATTCCAGCCTTAATGCATAGCCCGGCAGCTGCAAATGGCTTCAGTACATCAACACCATTATTTTTAACACAGTTGCTATATACTTAGCAGCAGTTCCAGCATTTGGAAGGCAAGAAAAATCTTCTGTATGACGGTGCAAGCTGAAATGGGGACCCCAAGAGCCCTCCTCTAATATTCCATGAATGCAAAAGCTAATGAACCCTTTCGTCAGTGAATTTTATTTATGGAGATCACAAACCAAGTGAAAGCACCATATCTTTTCAGCATGCTTAACCCAGCAGTTATATTGTTGTTGTTAGGCTAACCTAGCCTGGCACGATATTTATTCAAAATTTGCAGTAAATCTAGAAGAAACAGGCAAATCTTTTCACTAAAATATGGGAGACAACACTGCCATTTTACTGAGTATCTTCCACTCAATGTGTTCTGGCTACTTATCCTGAAATCTCTGAGCAGTGATTTTGCACTTTTGCTTGTCTGAACATAAATTAATACATTCTGCAAAATTGTTATCTGATTTCCTAGAAGTTTTTTTTCCATAACCAGAAAAAAAACCCTTTTCTGCTTCCCACCTCAAATAATTCACAGGATCCATTAGACTTTCTTCCATGTCTCTGCTGATGATTTTTCAGAAAACTTTACTGCAAAGTGATAGGAAAGCTTTTATTGGTTTAAGGAGTTATCCTTCTTTACAAAACTCTGTAACATCTCCCATTCCCTGATCTGAAAAAGCCCAATGGAGCAGTTCTTGAAATATGTGAAGCCAGAGTGCAAACTAATGCTGGGCCAAGCAATTGTGTTGCTTTGAATTCACCCCAAGCCCCATTCATGAAAGTGTAAACTGAAATCATTTCTGAACCTCCTCAACAACATAAGCAAATGTTATATTTACCACCATCAGGCCCACAACTAGGGTCTGTGTCACCCAGGGCAAACATGGATTCCACGCCCCCCCTCCCCGATGGGTTGGTGAGGGAGGTGTTAGCAAGTTTCATTGTGGGAATTATTATAAGTGCCAGGAAACATTCAGTATACAAATACTATTTTGTCATTTTGGCGCCCCCCCCCCCAGCATGGTGCCCAGGGCACATGGCCCGCTTGCCCCCTGCCAGTTGCGGCCCTGACCACCATCTCTGTTCTAGCTTGCTCAGAGATTCAAAGTAGCTGTCACAAAACTATTTAGTGTCTTAACATAATCTTTTATTTCATTCTCTCAAGGGTGAGTATAACTCATTTTTTGCCTGTCTTATACAGCATGTATTTAAGTATAATTTAAATAGTGTCAGCTATTCAGCACATGTAACACCACTGCTTCAGGAGCTGCATTGGTTGCCGGTGTGTTTGCAATTCAAGTTGCTGGCTGTTCCCTTTAAAGCCCTTCATGGCTTGGGACTGGGTTACCTGAGGAACCGTCTTCTCCCAGTTGTTTCTACCTGTCCAATCCAGTCCAGCAGGATGGACATGCTCCGGGTCCCATCAGCCAAGGAATGTCGGCTGGTGGGGACCAGGAGAGGTGCCTTTTCTGCCATGGTACCTGCCCTCTGGAACAACCTCCCTCCTGAGATTAGGATGGCCCCAACCCTTTTGGCTTTCCGGAAGGCCTTGAAGACCTGGCTTTGTGCCCAGGCCTGGGGCCCAGAGTGTGTGAAGGCCCCCTTTCATGGTTGTGCTAACACCAATTGTCGTGAGTACTGATGGCGAGCAGGAGGGGGCCTCTATCCAGGGGGGAAAACGCATGCGTAGTACTGAGGAATTAAGCAGCCATTCAAAGAGACACAGATCAGACCCGCCTTGACTTTTGAGGTTTATCTGTCTGGGTTTTTCCCACGCTTCTTCAGTTTGTTAGGATTTTCTGTCTTATGTAGCAGTAATAAACACTAGAGACCTGTTCCTCATTTCAGCGTGATTCCTGACTGTTAGGACATCAATGGCTTTTAAGATCTCTTGGCTGTATTTGTATTTATATTTATATGTAACTTTTTTGGTATTGTTTTATTGTTTTTATTATTGTTCACTGCCCAGAGTCACTGGTTTGAGATGGGCGGCTATATAAATCGAATAAATAAATAAATAAATAAAATAAGTTGCAAGCTATTTTAAACTAAAATACATGATTTTGACAAAGTAGCTCAAGACCACAGCACAAATAGGGAAGGAGCTTATAGCCACTTTTTCTAAACCTTTGCTTTGTTGTGAAAAACTGCCTATTTGATCACATTTATGAATGGTTTCCATGTATTACAAATAGCAAATGGTGCAGCAAGGTGGTTGGGAGTAGAAGAATCACCTCTCTTCTTCAAACACTGTTACTTTGAGTTATGACTCTTATGGCTGATCAGGTCCAAGTCACAAAATTCTGGATGATGTACATGGCAGCCAAGAGTCTTCTGTGTCTTGCTGCCATCCAGTGAGCCCTATTGTGATGACTTTTTTCACCATAATAAGAGATGGGAGATCCTATCACTCATAACCCTCATACTTAGCACAACAAGGCATTACATTCAATTAACAGGCCTGAATCAGCTTAAATATAAGTCATTTGATAGAGCTGCCAGCTGTTGGCCTGATTTCTGAAAGCTACTTTTTCTGCTACTTTACCAAGATTGCTCCAGGATAAGAAAGGATAATAAACGCTTAATCTTCTCCCTGCCAGTCCTTCCTCCTTCCTGACCAAGAAAGCAAACGTTTTCTTCTGAAGCCCTCCATAAACGATAAGATCTAATTTACTCCTGGGGCAGTCATCCAGAGGCAAGACTTTGTAGCTTGTGGGCTTTCACAGTGAGGCAAGGTTTCCATCCACAGTCACAGGAGCTGGCAAGCCCTGAGTCAGAGCATTTTCCCAGACCACAAGCGTATTGGAGAATCGAGTTAAACTCTCACAGCAGGCGCCAGTAATATCAGCTACTCGAGATCATAGACTCTCTGTCTCTTTAAGCATCTCTGGCATGGCAACAGTGCCTCCACTTCTCCACTCACAGCAACAACAATATTAATTTGGAGAGTTTTCCAAAGTGTTAATTGTTCTGCAGAGACACCAGACAGCCATGTTGTGTGGGCCTGTGGCTGTCAACATAGAGGCAGCATTTCAATAACAGACCCAATTCGCTGCCTTCTTTAGTTTTTCCTATGACAGTGCCAAATGTATGTCTTTGTCTCAAATCCAGGCTTCCATTCCATTCATGATTTCTATTCTTTTTTCCAGCCAAAAGAAAAATAAAATAAAGAGAGCAATCAGCCAGAGCTTCAGTCACACTGTTGTGGCCACTATCTTGACCTTTTTGGTCATAGCCTGTGGACATCCCTGATCTTCCAGGATCTTTTTTCAATTTCCCAGTCTAGCCTGCCATCCTGGGATTCTGATCCAAGTACTAACAAGGTCTTGTCCTGCTTAGCTTCTAAGCCCAGACACTATTTGTTCTGATAAAGTTTCATCGCCTTTGTTTTATGCAGGACAGCTTTTTTGTTGTTGCTTTGTTTGTTTGTTTCTTGCAACTTTTAATTAAATCTGGGATGTGCTTAGAAATATTTCCTTGATGAATATAAAAAATTATATGAAGAAAGTGCTTTGGAGGCCTTCATATATGTAAATACTCTTTACATATGTATCAGTAATATTATCAGTGTCCGTGGAAACAAGGTATTCTGAGTAGATATATGATGTAAGCATTGATAAAGGAAGAATGGTATTAGACACCGCCATCTTGACTTTTACCACACCTTGTGCAGCAAAACTGTATGGATGTATCTATGTAGTCACCATGGGTAAAGTTTATCTCAAAGTTGCCTTTACATTTTTTTATTAATATATCATAACTGCCAGCCTATGAAAACAGGGATGTTGCAGATAACTGTTACAATTGCCTAAGAAGGAAAAGCATTGTTCAAAATCCAAGCACTAAGAAAAGAAATATACGATTCGGTTCTTTCTACCCCTTTCTTCCCTCCAATCATTCCCATTTCCACGAATAACATACAAAGGCCTTCTTGTATGTCATATAAGCAGAAAGTTTGGAATTTCAAAAAATACTTCCCCTAGCAGAAATGCATTGGATGCTATAATTTTTCACTAGCACCAGGTATTCAACCACAGTACATCTCTGGAAAATTGTAAATAATTTTGCCATAAAGAGTTTTGTTCCTCGGTGATTTATTATTTTTATATATGCCTCATAAAATTCTCCCCCTGAGAACTGCTGAAGCATAACATGCCAAACAATAATATATTTTACCTTAATTTTAAGATCAAATGAATTTCAATTATGTTGTATGATATTAATTGGTATTTCTCAAAATAATTATACAAACTTTAGATTTGCTATTTCAGACAGAAGAGTTTGAGCACAGCTAAGACTTGGGCAAAACAAAGAAAGGACTTCCTCCTTTTCTATTGTCCATCATGATCACTATTAATTTATTAACTAAAAGAGTTTCTTAGTTACCTTTGTAATCACTCTGGGTTGCCTAAGAAATAGGCAATATATCTTGGGGAGACCTGGAACAAAAGCTGACAATACTTCAAATCTGAGTTTCTTGAAGTTGGTTTATTGTTATATAGAATATGTTAGCCTCTATTTTGATTAACAAACTTAAATTCTAGACATAAATCTGTCAGGCAATGTTTTAATAGCTTAGAAACAACTACCAGGAAAGTGTTATATGTTATTGTTCATGGTCACATGCCATCAAGTCATTGTTGACTCTTAGTGACCACATACATAGATTTTCTCCATGATGATCTACCCCTGTCAGCCTTGTGAGACAGTCCAGACAAGAAGCACACCCAGATGAACTAATCCTACTTTATTGTAAGGTTACATTAACAGAATCTTGCAAGACTGAAAGTATTTCTTCCCTCCTCTCTTTTTAGTCTCTGGAAAACTAGGGAAGTCACTTCTGAAGCACTTCACATGCTTTTCCCACACCTGCAGACTGAGCTGCCTCCTATCAGACCATTGCCTAGCCTGCAGGTCTTTATCCTGTCTCTCAAGGTCATTCCCACATACCATTATAGTCCTTAACCTGGTCCTTCAGCTCTTAGGCTCACATTTATTGTTTCAAAGGACACCCAAGCCAAGTTTTGCTGCCTGCAAAGCTTATAAAATCACACAATGAAAATTCAGTGACACAATTGTGTGTGTGTGTGGGGGGTGTTCTGTGTTTAAGACAGAGTGAAAATAGACATATTATGCCTTTGCTAGGAAGTTTCTGCCAAATGCCATACAACTATTTTATACTGAACTGCCTAGAATGTCTCTAGAGCCTAACAGAGGCAACAACAACAAAAAGTGATATCACTGACATTGGCCATGCCTCTTCCAAGTGTTAAAAGTAAAATTGCAGCCATTGGCCACAAAAGTGTTCTATATAAAAATATAATAAATATTTTCTCACAACAGGACCTGAGCACTAGTTAACTTTCAGGACTAAGACTGTCATGAGCACTGATGGTGAGCAGGAGGGGACCCCTATCCAAGGGGGAAAATGCATGCGTAGTAGAGAGAGTTTGAGCTGTCATTCAAAGAGAACCAGAACAGACCCGCCTTGACTTTTGGGGTTTATCTGTCTGGGTTTTCTCATGCTTCTTCAGGTTGGTAGGATTTTCTGTCTACTGTAGCAGTAATAAAACACTAGAGACTTATTCCTCATTTCAGCGTGGTTCCTGCTAGTCAGGACAAAGACAGAACTTATAGTGTGGCAGAAATGAGCCTTGCACTGGCAGATGTATACAGTGTTTTTACTGAATCAGGAAATCTTTTATTTCTTTTCTTTTATATGTTCTATATCTACCTTCACATAAACCAAAGGAACCCTTGTCAATCTTCAGACAGAGAATTTGAAGGTCAGTCTTGTTTGCCTTGGAATACCTTAACCACTCTCACTTCAGAATTGTGATACACTTTCTGATACTGAATGGGTGGCATTTTTAAAGCAATGCTATTTCCCCATGTTTATTACTAAATATCCATATGTCAGGCTTTGCTATTTATTTTTCATTATTACTGTTGCAAGAAAGCATTACTAATCTGGTATAAAATGAGAAATCTACTGCATAGCTCATAAAAGCTTCTAAAACCATAATCCATTTGAATCCTTCCATGTATGAGGTAAGCCACTGCAGTATGGGAATCAATGAAATTTGCAGTGGAACAGTGGTGCAATTATTACATTTTTTTTCCATAGTACCTTAGGCTTTTGATGATTCCTGAATAGTCTTGCTTTTTTAAGTTACGGCCAACAGTAAGGCTTTAAGATGAACTGGATTGCAGACAAATTGTCATATAACGTATGTTGACAGTTTAATAACATAGGTTACTATCTTTCATTTTCCTTATGATGTAATACATCTTTATAGGAGTCTCCTGAGGTCTGCAGCATTATTTTCAAGACACAGAACTCAATAAACCAAACTACTCCAACTAAGGTTTTGGAGATTTTCCTGAAAAATAAAGTGTTACAAATGCGAAAACATTTTGTTGGACATGACTGTTTTTGTGCTTCTTGTCATGTATCAGATTTTTTAATACAGGACACTTCATACTTAAGTTATACATTAGTTTGTCATTCTTTTCCAAGGCTTTTTTTTTACTTTCCTTCAGCTACATATAAATGGCTTCATTTTCAGTTCTCAGAGGTGGGGCTGGGAATTTCTCTTTTAATGAAAAAAGGTCACAAATGTTTCCTTTTTAATTTGAAGGGGTTTCATTATGCAGTGAATGAGGAAAACATCAGAAAATGAGTGGATCAATTCACACCCTTTCAAAAACTACTACCTGTTACAAAGGTGGGCTAAATCTTAAATTACATAATCAGATTCCCATTCATATAACAGGGTTTCTCACTTCCTGCCACCATCTGCATGTCTCCAAATTGAACTCTATCCATCTGGAACAGATTTGGAGATGTCGTATAGGTGGGTAGGGAAAAGACTTCATTTTGCTGGCCATAACAATCTTATGAATATTTTCCTGTTTCTCCCCATAATCATGTAATACTTACATAATAAAATGAAAAAGGACAAGTCTCATTTGTTTATGTTTAGATTTATGTCCCCTTTGTTTGGGGAGGGATTGAGTCCTCATTATAGCTTTCCACACAAAAAGTATATTTCTAAGCAATCTAAGCCAATAAATATGATTAAAGTAGATAAACCAGAATTGATAAACCCAGGCAGCAAATTACAAATTTGGAGGTAATATCTAAACATTGTCCTAGATTTATGGCTCACTGTTAAGCTATTGATGTAGATCTTTCAGAGTATGATGGCTGAATGCCTCTCTCAGCATAGCCTTCAGAATCCATTGGGCCATATCAGTTTCATCATAAAATCCCATCAGGAGTACATGCTTGCAGACACTTGGTCCATATTATGGAATATCAATTAAAAATGGGCAACTGTTCATGAGCAAAAGTTATTAACCCTTTTCATTTGGCATATAATCTTTCTGTTTCACTAGACAGGTCCCTGGTGACACTATTTCAAATGTGTGTGTGGGGGGGTGTTTTACAGGTCACATACATTGAACCTATTTAGTCTGAAGATTTGGCAAGGTAAAGCATGGAAATGTATTTTCAAAGCAAGCTAAAAAGCAAGAGAATCATTTAATTCTCATATTACCTTCACTTTATTTGTACAGATGTTGAAAGCTGAGTAATAACTTAAATAAGGATATTCAAGAATCAACACTGTATTGAAATCAACACTGATTTTAATATGAACCAGCACACCATTTTAAATAGCATATTTTCAAATGATATAATTTACGGCACAGCTTATAATAACCAAACAGCAGGGCAGTTGTCACAGAAATGCCACTTACTCTTTATTTAATATTTTATAGTTCACATACATAAAGTTGGATGTATATATGAGTGCAATACATAGAACAAGACTTAGTAAAACAAATTTCTTTATTCATACCTCCACAAAGTAGCCCTTAGTATTCTAAGACACTATTCAGAAGAATGTGTGTGCTGCCCCCAATCAGATTTCTTGAATCACAGTTTTCCCTCTTCTCCACTACCATCTATCCCATTCACCAAGCTACCTAACTTTCTCTATATCATGGTTGTGTCTGGGGAAACAATTGTGGAGAAATGTGCTATGAGCAACCCAAATGGAAGCATCTAGATCTGGATCAAGCTACAGATTTATAAAGGGGACTAACTTACTGTACTCAAATTAAGGGTAGTGCAAGGGAATAGTATTTCAATTAGTTCTTTACTAAACATCTGTTGTTACTGAGATATGGTACAAATAGTCATTAACATTAACATAGTCATTTACCACATCAACAGGTCATTCAATTACAAAGATAAAATTGCAGGTAATGGGAGTGGAGGTGGAATCCCCAAAGCAGCAAAGTTTTAGGTGATTCTAAGAAAAAAATATTATTTTGGGATGTTAATTATATATACTGTAGTATCTATAAAGACCAGTAGTTCTGAGTTTTTCTCCTGTTTGGATTTTTTTTTCCTATTCTTCTTCCTCACTTTGTTTCACTTGCCTACAGATATAACAACACGAAGGAGTGTGCTTTGGAATGTAGATTAGTACCATTTCCCATATAGAATTGTTTCAAAAGTATACTGAAAACATCCTCTGCAACCCTATAATTTAGCCCACAAGACTGTCTGCCTCTTTTTGCCTTGTCAGCATAAATTCCACATTAAACCATTCTGCTGCAAGCTTTCCATGCTAAACTGCTTTCACATCCCTTGGAACAGGATTTTCCCCAGGCCCACACTGGAAACTTTCCAAGGCCCTCAGGCTTATGTCTAATTGGCATATGCATTTACATATAGTAGTTATATCATGAAATAGAAATGCAAGCCCATAGCTATGACATTGCTCTGCTGGAAGTGCTCATTGGAAATCATTATTTCTGAATCACAAAAATCATAGTAAAAGGGGGTGGGGATGACATAATGACAGTTCTTCAGATACTTAAAGTTTGAGAGGAAATCATTGTATTCATTATATTATATTATTTTTAATTATTTGAAATTAGTCTCTGTGAGAATGAAGGCACTATGTAAACAAGAGCGAAGCACTGGGGATTGATTGTGGGAAATAAAACCATGTTGCGTTGGCCAACAGACTAATGGCTATTCCACCAGGCAGGATTGTCTCCCATGGATAAACTGACTAGAAATAATGCTGCTCAGTTATAAGCATAGTTTGAAACCAGGCAGAAACATTTTTTTAATTATTTAAAATAAATCATTTAATGTCATTATTATTTTCTTTTCCCTGAGCTGTCCACTTTATTTTTTTTTAATCAGTTCACCAGTGGACCATCTCATTATTCTTGCTATCACCTGAAGTAGAAGGAGAAACTAGCAAACTCTAGTCAATTTCACTCCAAATAGACAGGCCTTGCAAAGCTGTCTTTCCCTGAAGGAGAAAAAAAAGTTGCAGCATTCAACAGTTCATCAATGGACTGATTCAAAAAATGTCCAGCAGAAAAAATCAGGAGATTATTATTAATATTATTATTATAGATTTATTTGAACATTTTTAATGCATGAGGCAAGTGTGATAACCACTACAGCAGGTTTCACACTTTTGCAGGTCACAGAATCTGAGTTAGAAAAAAAAAAAGCTCCTGGAACCTCAGATCAAGAGGCAAAGCACTAATGATAGAAAATGGACAATAAAACAAAAAGGAAACTCTTTACTGTAAATGCAAAATTAACCTTTCTAATATAAAAAAATACAGCTTGAATGTCATAATTATTTGGGAGGTTAATGTTTCAAACAAACAAATCAGTGTTCAAAGACTGGGGTATAATTGCTTTTCCTTGGATAAAAGTTCAGTCTTTGGAGTAATTGATGTTACTTATGAGTGGAGATCATCTTCTATTTTTAGCCTATTTCTATATTTGCTTTTCATTGCTGCATATAAACAGAAAGTGTATTTTGATGTTCTGACCTTGTAAACAACATTAAGTTTTTCAACCCACCCAATTTGCCTACGAAATTTATGTTCGTGGCTTTCTAATAAATTTGGCAGGTACATTTATCTGACAAAAGCAATGTGTTAGGAAGCCCAGGATATTTCCCATCATTCATATATATACAATATATATACTATATGTATGTATGTGTGTGTTTGTGTATATATATGCAATAAACAAAAGCAAAGGGTTATTTTGACACTAGCATGAAAAAGAGACTGTGTTCATGTCACACATGTAACCAGGTGAATTAAAGACCTGGCAGGTTATGTGAAGTTTGCCCTTCAAGGAATTGAATGGTTCAGTGCATTAAACCTTGGGAAGGTTCCTTCTGATGGGGCCTTTCAGTTCAGCAGCTCAAGATAAAAGCTAACAGGGATGGGAGGAAAGCCCATATACCCACCAAAGTTCACACTAGCCAATCAAAGCTAAGACACTTGCCTAAAATGCAGTGAAGTGCAGCAGACAAGCAAATCATCATCCCTTCTTCTGTGAGAAAGTGGAAAACACTAGCTTTATGATGATGCAGGAAAAGACATGTGAGGTTGCATTCAGTGCAGGTTGGGGGTGGGTTCATGATGACATCATGTGTTCCTGACTTCTAGAATGATGGGTGGCTCATGCTTGCACTGGTCCAGCAGGAAGTGTGAGTCTGCCCTACAAAATGCCAACACTGAGCTGCAAGTTCATTACTTTCATGGAAAAATAAAGGTCAATTTGCAGATCATGTTTCAGGTTGCTAGGCTTTAGCCAGCAATAACAATTTTATTTTCACATCTCGGAATGTCTACATAAGCTGCCCAGATATTGGAAGTTTGCTGAAGCTAACTGAAAAGCAGGTTGAATATTATGGTCAGTGAGTTAGTGGCACATTAATATAAGTATTGTATAGAAAATCTTAGTTTAAAAGACAGGGGACATTACATGACATAACATGGAACTAGAAATCTCAGAGTTCTCTATGAGACATCTATCCTCAAATAGAGAGAACTATTATACTGCCATTGCAGGGAAAAGTGGTATGCTTTGTAATAATTAAGAACACTGAGTTCACATGAGAGGTAGAGCTAATGCTGCTTGCCATTAAACCTGTGATCTAACTGTTGACCTGGCTGACTAAAGGTTTCTGAACGATATCTCTCAATAGCTGCAGCCTGTGGCAAACATAAGGTGTGCTGAAGCCATCGTTCAGCCAATCTGGAAGGCCACAGATTCCCCATGTCTGATTTACAACCTCCAGAACAAACTTGTAAGTTCCTTCAGTCACCAGAGGGCATAGAACAATTAACTCTGGATCCCCAGAACAGGAAATTATATGTCTTTGGGGCACCTGCCATTCATATATAACAGCCATATATTTCTTTATTGATAAGCCTATATTACCTCTGACTATATATACAGCTCAGGCAGCCATGAATATATGTACCCTATAAAAATAACAAGAAGTAAAAGAAGAAACAAGGCATCAATTGAGCTTTACATTTCCAAAACAGCAAAGACCTTTTGTATATGAGTTTGTGGGGCAGGGCAAGAATTTACCAGGCCTGATGAAATGATAAGGCTAAATTAACCACCAGATTGAATGAATGTGGCTGAACAAAGCATGCTTTTGTTGTTATTGCTGGCTAAAGGCTTGACTAGCCATAACAATTGGCATCCAAACCTGTTTCAGAGAAGGAAAAATATGAAACTCAAGGGGAATGGATCTTAGTGGAGCAAATGCTGTTCTATCTCTCTTATGTCCTTGAAAGTTCTTCTTCCTACATTTAATTGTGTAAATAGAGATTTACAGGAAACCCACACACACAGACCAGTACCTGATGTTTGACTCCCACCATCCACTGCAGCACAAACTAGGAGTCATCAGGACATTTCACAGGGCAAAAACCATCCCCACCTCCATGGATGCCAGAAAGAAAGAAAACCAGCACCTGAGGACAGCTCTGAAGGCCTGTGGGTATCCAAATTGGGCCTTCATTAAATCTAAGTCTACCCCCAGACCCAAAACAACAACAGAGAGAGCTGAGACCCAGAGTCAAAGGAAGAACCTGGTCATTCCTTACATGGCCGGCATGTCAGAAAGGATAAAATGGATATTTGGAAAACACCACATTCCGGTATTTTTCAAACCCACTAACACACTGAGACAGAAGCTTGTACACCCTAAAGTTCCAATACCAAAACATAAGAAGAGCAACGTCATATATGCAATCCAGTGCAGTGAGGAGTGTTCTAAGCTCTACATTGGAGAAACCAAACAGCCTTTACACAAGAGGATGGCCCAACACAGGAAGAGCGACACCAGAGGACCAGAATCAGCAGTTTACCTTCATCTAAAAGAAAAAGGACACTCATTTGAGGACAATAATGTTCACATTTTGGACAGAGAAGATAGGTGGTTTGAGAGAGGGATTAAGGAATCCATTCATGCCAAAGTGGGAAATCCTTCCCTCATCAGAGGCAGAGGCCTCAGACACAATTTGTCCCCCATTTTTCATGCTTCTCTTTCATTAGTCCCCAGGAAGATTAAGACCACTTCACAAGTTTACCAGGAAGGCCACTCTTAACGATCCACTTGGGGATGAGAGAGGGATTTAGGAGTAAGACATCCCAAAGACAATCCACACCTCCATGGCACAATTAACAAGCCATTCAGGTGTAGGGACAATGCAGCTACCCCGGAAGACATATATGGGGTCCCCTTACCAACCTTTGCCCAGACTGAAGAAGCTGCTTGGACAAGCAGTGAAACGTTTCAACCAAAAAGAAAGAAATCCAGTTGCCATGACTCAACCTACAGACAATTCCACCTGGATGACTGAGATTCATCATCGACGTACATTTAATTGTCAACATTCATCTGTGTCAATCAGTGTCAACCAATATATTTCTCAGCTTCCATTCTACTCAGTTTCCAGAAACAACTTACACTCTCTTCACCAACTTTTCAAGAGGTTTGCTTTTTTTAATACAAAAAATTCCAAAAAAACCCACCTGTTTAAATTTTAAATAAACATGATATCACTTGTTCTTTATGTTAATTTAGTTTGTCTGACATATAATGCTCTAATATGTATATATGGATGGATGGATGTTCATTCTCAATAATTATATAACTTCCTGCATGCATGCTGATTTTGCTTTGATACAGTAAGCTTAGTGTACCTTTGTGTGTGTGTGTGCGCGCACACATACACACCTACAGATATTAGGATGTTTTATTTGTGTGAAGGGAGATATTTGATTTATTTATTACTCAATCAAATTTATATCACCGCCCATCTCACAAAAGTGACTCTGGGAGGCATACAACAATCTGCTAAAGCAATAAATATATAAACAGTCATTACCTAAAAGCATATATAGTAATTACTAAAAACATTTAAAAGCTATAATAGCAAAACTAGAACAGAACAGGCAAAGCAATGTTAATAATGGAACCACCTCACTAGTTTGCCCATCCCCTGGGGTCCCCAGGCCTGCTGGCATAACCAGGTCTTGAGGGACCTTCGAAAACTCAGGAGTGATGAGGCCAACCTCATCTCTGGGGGAAGAAGTTTCCACAATGTGGGTACCATAGCAGAAAAGGCCTGCCACGTAGGGCCTGCCAAATGTAGCTCCCTAGACAACAGAAATCATACATACCCACTTTGCTGGATCTAGTAGGATGGGCAGATGAAATCAGGGAGAGGAGGTCCCGCAAATAACCCAGTCCCATGCCATGAAGGGCTTTCAAGGTCAATATCAGCATCTTGAATTGGACCCGGAAACAGACTGGTAACCAATGCAGCTTGCCAAGCAGGGGTGCAACATGTGTTCTACCAGAAAGACACATAACTGCCTGCGCTGCCACATTCTACACCAGCTTAAGTTTCTGGATATTCTTCAAGGGCAGCACCATGTAGAGCACATTGCAGTAGTCCAACTGGGAGGTGACCAGGTCATGAGTGACCATGAGCAAGGCCCCTCAGTCCAGGAAGGGGCACAACTGGCGCACAATACAAAGTTGTGCAAAGGCCCTCCTGGCCATGACTGCCACCTGCTCCTCGAGCAGGAGTCATAAGTCCAGGAGGAGAGGACCCACAGATTGTGCACAGGGTCTGTTTGGGACAGTACAACAGCGATAGTATAGTCCCAGAACTGGGAACTTTTCTTCCAGTTTCTTGGAAAATGTAAGTAAATTCATTTCTTCTAATAAATATTTTCTCCATAAACTAAATGAATGACTATTCATAGCTGAAGAAGTTGGTAAATCATTCAATATATGAATTAAATCAAACTGTTTTAGCTAAGTATAAGTTAATATACAAATAGAAATATTTATATTCCAAACATTCTTTACTTTCTCAACATTTTATTTATCTTTGCACATTTTAAATTAGGATCACATACTTTATGTACAACAAATTCATGAAATATGACCAAATTTTTGGCACCACCATTTTTATCATCATTTTACCCACAATGCTGAAAAAAGCATTGTAACCTTTCCACACTGAGGGAATGCTGTTTGTCTGGCATTGAACCAGATGACTATCAGGACTGAGTTCTTTAGCTGGGCCTTCATTTTACCAGTTAGATGCTTCATGAAACTAGTCACTTCTCAGCTATTTACATCTGCACTGAAGGCTTAATCAATTTGTAACACTGAGCTGCTATGCCTGACTTTGCCTAATCAATGTCATCTGCCTATTGGTGGCTGAACCATCTTCATTAGATCATGAATAAACAGACTGAGTTAATGAGTGCTTACTTCCTCCAATGAAAGCAGTGGAAAAAATAACATCATACAGATAGAAGTGATTGCTGGCCATAAACCAATTGCCCTTTGCACACATGATTTCACTGGGAAAATTCAGAAAGCCCATGCAGATTAGCCATCCCTGAATATATTTCAGTGAAATAAAAGATTCAGAATTCATTAGCACAAATCAAGCCAGTATCCTATCTCCTTTATATATATATGCATCTCAGCAAGAACTCATATTTTTCCTTTATTTTTCAATATAATTGTTATTAAGAATTTTAATTACAATAGTAAAAACAAATACAAACTAAACTTAGAGAAAGAGAATAGAATAGAAAGAAAGAATAAACGTGCAGGAAAAAATAAAAAGAAGAAAAGAAAATATAATAAAGAAAAAGAAAAGAAATATATAAAGAAGTGACTTCTAACCTTCATCACAACAAGTATAAACAAATTTAATAACTCTTCACTCCCTAGAAGGTAAACAGATATCTTTTCATCTCATATCCCATCCTTTATCTATAAGCAAATTCATAAAACATCAACTTTTCAATCCTGGTATCAGCAAAAAGTCCATAAAGGGTTGCCAGAACATTGCAAAAAAAAAAAAAGGCTTATTTTAACCTTGATCAAACAAACCAATTTTATATTCCTTCCTTGTACTTCTAACAGTCTTAATCTTTCAATCAAATATTGTCATAGGATTTTATTTCTCTTCCATTCTATATCTAATCACACAGATTTCTTCAAGTTTAACAAGCCTCTTTTGCAGATCCAATAAGACAACATTTTCCACATCATTCTCTTGGTTTATCATTTGTTATTTCCTTTTTAATTTTTAAAACTTCAGCCAGTTTCTTTTGTATATCCAGTAAAGAGCAAGAACTCATATATTTTTCCTCATATTCATCTTCAGATGCAGGAATATTTGTAAACAGTGAATCTATAAAATAAGGGCACATAATATTTTGCCTGGTTTTGGCATTATTGCTGCAATCTTGCTATTAAATCAATATTTTGATAAGGTTTCTCTTTCATTCCTCCCTCACTTTCTGTTTGTGATTTTAATATGACTAGCATTTCACGTCATGCTGATCAGTACCAGACTAATTCCTTCTCTTGGAGCTCTGCGGATTAGCTAATCAGGTTGCACTGAATAACTGACAGAGCTCATTAGCGTCACGCGGCTCTGCTTACATGCCACCCGCCAGGCAGAATGCTAAGAGATAAAACAGAAAGTTGCCTTGTTGGACCCAGAAACTAATATGAAATAGATAAGGTAACACCCATCTCAATTAGAGCTGAAAAAAATGGCATGAAGTTTTGTACAGCTCTGTCTGTTCTCTTCATGCAGTCCAGCCACATTGAAAGATGTGATAAAATAATTGTACTTAGGAGAAAAGTACATGCTTTTAAATGGTAGTAGGCAAAGGTAGGTTAAGAGGCTTTGTTCAAAAATCCCCTTAACAACCAGATTAGCTCACATAAACACAAATAGGAGGGATCTCTACTATACATTAAATATTATTATAGGAGTATAGGAGTATTGTGGGCCAATAAACTATTACATACAATAATGATACACTTTCAAAATTTGCCAGTTTGGTATCAGCAAAAGTTGTACTTAGTGGTGGGATAGGATCAAAGTTTGGAAATTCAAATCCAAGGCACCTGATCTGAAACTAAATATGCTACTGTTTCAGACTTTAGACTAATCTTCTTTCTCCCTGTGCCTAAACATATCTACTACTACAGTAGTTAGGAATCTACATTTTCCAGATGTTGCTGAATGACAACTGCCAACATCCTTCACCACAGTCTGTGCTGGGGTTGCTGGATGTTTTGGTTCAATAACATCTGGCATTCACATACTCCCTATCCCTTATCTGATACTTTTGGTTGCTGCGGTAGTCAAGATAAGGTTAATGCCAGAAACTAGGGAGCAGATGATGCAGTGCTACATCTGACAAAATTATGCAGTGAGATCCTAATAAGGTTGCAAATCAGATGAGGTTGCCATCCAAATAGCAAGCAGTCCAGTGGTTGAGAGGGCTGAGGGGAACAACTTCACATTTTCATTCTTCATGCTATTTAACAATGCAGAACTAAACTCTAATGCCCAAAACAGAAGCTATGGCCAGTGAACAATCTTCTGCAGCATACACCCTTCCACCCCCACCCCCCACCAAGGGCTAATAGAAAAAGCAAGGCTGTTATGCTGTAGAACAGCATAATCCAACATGTGAAATACTCTCATCTGTCACAAAAACTGCAGCAAAATCAACCACATCTCTATAAGTATAACACAGTCTCAGCTGCAATCATGATAAAGCACAAACCCTCAGAAGGCCAATGTTATGTTTAGCCCATGAGCAGGGAAAATATACCCTCTTCCTTGGCATTGGTGTTTGCTTTCCTTAACCACCTTCCTGCTCTGATTCTCAAAGGAAAGATCACCACCATTTCTGCTTCCCCCTCAGGAGAGATTTTTACCTCCTATGTACCGAGATCTTCTGTACCTTTACATTTCCTTTTTCCACCCTGAACTACATCCAAAGCATGTTGTAACTTCCTTTCAGCTTGTTTTGATTTCCGTTTTTTCTTGTCCATACAAACTCTGCCCCCTTTCCTCACAGAAAAGTTACCTCCATCACAGAGAGATTAGTATCAGTCGGTTGTATGCATTCATTACCACTGTCCATTGGAGCCTCTTGCCAGTATAACTGAACCTTTCTTCTGGTAAGTCTTTGGATTCTACATGCCAACTTCCGAACTAGGCAAAAGCTCTCACTTGATAATGGTGCTTGTGCCTTGCATAATGTGGAAGCAACGTGAGTATATTCAGCAGGAAACCTTGGAATTCCTTCTCTCACTCTGGATTGATTGGTGACCTCCATGTATGGATTCAGGGGTGGAGCAGTGTTAATAACCAGTGATATGATTGGTGGAAAACAGCAACACTTTCAGAAAGTGCTAGAATCATGTTATCTTCTCTTTGAGATGACATTGTTTTTTTTTGGGGGGGGGGGAGGGTTGGTTGGTTGGTTTGGGGAAGTATATAGCATAAATTCTGGCTTCATTGTTCCATGATCTAGCAGAATCCAACATGTTCATTTTTGTAGAGACACTACTAGTCATAAATGGCAGGCAAGATATCTTTGCTAAGAATATCTCATACCAAACTGCAGGAGCACACAGAGTTTGCACTGGATGTTAATGCACCAAATATGTAAATTATTAGAGTGCCCTTCCAAAAGCTTTTGCAAAGCATTAAAGCACTAAATTGGCAGGGTTGCTGCATGAGTTAAGCACTAATCTCCAATACACATCAGCTCTAGCTTGGCTTGTCTCGTTAGGTAAACAAAATGTGTCTTGACTGTCATTGCCATAAAATATTAATGTACTGGAAGTCTCTAAACCTTGCTAAGCATAAGGCCTATTATCACACTTAAGAGCAAAGCAATCTAATAAATCGCTGGCTGTATAAAAACTAAGTCAGTTGGCAGAGACAGTAATCTCCCTAATGGATAGTAAGAACCTAATCTTCAGCTACAGCAGCTGCAGTTCCAGAGAAATTATGTTTCCGCCACTCACAACAAATGCATTTGTGCTGAATTTGGTTATTTAAGTTGTAGCAGAATCATTAGAAGCTGGATATTCTGAGGAAGGCAACCATAACAAAGCAGAGCTAGCTAAGCCTCATTTTGCAGCACAGTATTTTTATTGCTCTTTAAATTTGGGATATTTAAGCCCCCCAAAAGCAAAACAAATGTTCCTATGGCCCATTTTCTAAAAACATCAAGCCGCATTCATACATAAATAATATTGTATATTTACTGAGTCCTGACATGGTGCACTTAATTGAAAACAACTTTCTCATCTGGCATCAGTACAAAATCCTTGTGGCTGTATTTAACAATAAACACAATATTGTGATATATTTTATAATGGAGCAAATCAAATTGTGATTAAGTTATTTTTATGAGATACTTATTGGGCCATTTTTTGTGATACAAAAACAAATTGCCAAAGAAAAGCAATACTGTACAGTACAAATCCAAGAGAAATTTTGGCAGCAAGGAAACAATGTGTTATTTCTGGTGATTCTTCAAACATAG
The DNA here is from genome assembly GCF_035149785.1 of Candoia aspera. Lineage (NCBI taxonomy): Eukaryota > Metazoa > Chordata > Lepidosauria > Squamata > Candoiidae > Candoia > Candoia aspera. The sequence continues at coordinate 209,930,055 of NC_086154.1, read as the reverse complement.
GGAGCTGCCTGAGACTCAGTTAGATTATTGGCTTGTATCAACTATTACTATTTTAACTACAACCACTCTCCAAGATCTCAAGCAGAAGTCCCTCTGCCCCTGCCCTGAGATCCTTCAACAGGAGATGGGATTTCAACCTAGGACTTTTACATGCACATACATGCATTTCCCTTCCCTCAGATCTTATGAAGAGTAGATGAGTTAATAATATAGCATGGAACAGTGAGGCCAGAACACTTTCCTGGAATGGCTTAATGGATAGAGCTATGAATTTATCAAAACTAGGGATGGAACTAATCCATCTATTTCCCAGTAATATCTTGTTTTATCTATTCTGCTGAAGAAAACAATGTCTTTGTCTTCCAGTAAGATTTAAAAAGCCTTAGATATACCAGGAAGATATAAGTTATACATAATCTGAGGCTTAATTTATAATTAGTTAATTACATCTCTTTCCACTAAACTGTGGACAATTTTAACTATGAATTGTTGAAGCAAGCCATGTTCATAAATTAGACTGAACCAGAGTTTCATAACCAGAGTTTAGACATCACAGAAAACTGCAGTTTATCAGCAACAAAAGCAAAATCTTCTAAAGTCATCCTCCAGCCACACTATTGAATGTGTGGAAAGAATTAACATAAAAGTGGCTTAGTCTTTCAGCTCCAAGCCATAATTTGATATTACACTTGAACAAGACATCTTTTTAACTCCAGAATCTGCTCTGCATCTCTATGAACTCATGTCATCTGCGTTCAGAAGCTGAGCCAATTTATTTCTGGCTCAGCTGTGGTGTATGCAAAACCACATTCAACACTAATGTTTTCTTTGAAATACTATAATTCTGTGGAGTTTGTAGGCAGTCCATTTCCCTATTCGCTGGAATTCTTGCCTCACACCCCACCTCTTAATTTAAGGGCTTCAACTGCCCTGATAGTTCTCACAAGGAGAAAGGTAGCTTTGTGGCTTCCCAGTTCCATCACTGGGATTTTTTTTTCCTGTACAGCCAGATAAATGCAAACAACATGAAAAAAAGGAAGGAAGTAAACAGGAGTACAAGAATTTGTTTTATTCCCTTTTGGAATAAAGGGGAGTTGGATTGAGGACATTTTTGCTTTGTGGGATCTGTAGGAGTTGGGGTATAATTGATAGTTTACTCCCATGTTTTTCATATTGCAGGATGAATGGAAGAGAAGACAACTACTGTGTGTATCTTCAAACTGCTTGTTAAGGATTGGAGAGCAGCAGTGTGGAAATGCCTGGAAAACATAACTTACTGATATGATAGCAGCATTACATTACTGCTTTCTTACCATTTGCCAATACAAAAATCAAAGGGATAACTTGTTCTTGCTGTAGCTGGTTAGAAAGAGTGAAGCAAAAATAAATTCCCAATCAGCTGTTCAGCTATGTACTCGTAGAAAATATGCACATATTTAAGAAGCTGATGTCATTTGGCTTTCCATCTGCAGCCCTTTTTCCAGACTGCAGATGTTCCACAGTCTGCATGACCATCTTTCTGGGTATGTAAAAAGCTGCAGTAGGTCCAGAAAAACTCTTTAGATCCCATTTGGAATTCTTCAGAGGTAGCCCAGACATGAGTAAAATAGCTCACTCTTTCCTGAGTTAAAGAGCTCATAGGCACATATGTGTTTAATTTTTAAGCAGATCATTTTCAAGAGCACAGAGACTTTCTCCCAGTATACTAAAGAATTTCTCAGTTACAGCATACTGTAAAATGATAATTAAATTCATTAAATACACACATCAGATAGTATGTACAAAAGATGGGTCATAGTACTTCTTGGATATTTGAAACATCAGAAAAGCATCAAAATTTTATAAAGCTATAAACAAAACAACTCTGTAGTATAATATCAAAGACAACTTCTACTAACTACATTTATCCTAATTCAGCTGTTGGCTTTATTACTAAACCATCATTATTCAGAACAGTTGCACAAGTTAAACAAAATAAGAAACTAAGAAGACACTAGATAACCAAAGGTAAAAAATAATGAAATTATATATTTTGCAAGCATCTTACTTTTCAATTGTTCATTCAGTTGTCAATTGCTTAAACTCTGTTTTAGTCCTCTAATGTTAAAATAACCATTTCTATTGTACTTTTATCTTTTTAAACAAAAGGTGAAGAATAGAAGTGTCACATGATTAAATGTTGTCTATACATTTAATCTTTTAATCAATACTTTTGCCCATCTAATCATAGAAGATAATTTTATGTTTTGATTTTCAACAATTCCTTTTAATATTTGCTGTTTTACTACTTGTCTGTTTTGCAGTAGGAATGTGTGGAACTACATAGATTACATAGTCAGCAAGTACTGTTCTTGATAAATATTTCAAAACAGCGATGTTGCTACTTGAGGTTGGATACTCCCATCTCCATGTCCAATTGTTCTTTCTCCTACCTTCTCAAAATGCTTTTCAGCTACATAGGAACCTTGCCACCTTCAGCTTCTCCATCAGTTTCTCCATCAACTCTGGCTAATATATTTGGTTTCTTCCAAACACCAACCTTCAGCAGAGGTGAGAGATATATAGGTTCAACCCTTTCTTCAGCATAAGACTCACTTTAGCATATCACTAAATAGTCTTGCACTCAACAGTATGGAATGATAAATGAAATAGGAACCACATTCTATCAAAATCAAGGAACAATAATGAGTGATAATTGATAAACCTTGTTAGGGAATTATCTCAGTTTACCAGATGGACTCCAGTATGACAGTAAAAGAGAATTCTGATTGCCTCAGAAAGATGAAGAAAGTACCCTCTTTATTTATATACACCTCATTATAAAATTAATTTTCAAAATCAATTAAAAATTAAGAACAAATTATAGATAAAATAACTTATGGCATTTCTATGATGATAAACTCATAACATTTCTAGCCATCACAGTTTTAGAAATATTACATTTTCTATTCATTGATGTACTAGTATGGGACAGTAAGCAAATATACAAAACTATGTGAGTTAATTCTCAACTTGTTTGTCCGAACACACAACAGAGCAAAACCCACTGACAGCCCTATGCCTTGGGTATTGAGAAGGTACATGCCTCTTCTATGATTTCCTGTTCTCTTATTTTCACCACTACCATCTGTGTTTTTTGACTACATTTCAAAATGTCCTTCCTTTAGAAGGCTTTGGAAAAGCCAATGACTACCAATTAGTCATTTTGCTCATTATTTCCAATTCCACTATTTTGTGCTTCTTTTCAGAAAACGATGTAATTCCAAGGGAAGACAAATAATATGAATATTTCAGTATGATATCAAATGCTTTCTAAGCTTTGGTTATGGGCTTCCTCTTAAAAAGAGTGTTTTTTTTCAATTTATCAGATTAAGGGCTACAGAAGGCATGCACAGACTTTTCAGAAGTTCTCCTTTCTAATATGTGTCTGTTGGAAAGGAACAGAGCCTATTGGTTGGCAGAATTGTCAGCTGATCCAGCTTTGAAATTAGAATTAGCTAAAAAAATTAAGCCCTACTGTGTAACCTTTCTTTGATCATTAAGCACCAAATATTCTATATTAAACATACTGGATATTTATGTTTTTGTAATATTTATAATATAATTATATAATATTATATAATATTTATAATATTTATAATTAGAGCAAAAACGGCCTTGGAACTCTTAAGTAATGGGATATGCATATTTAAAATAAGTGCAATGTCAGTAATGTACTGTCAGTAAGACTATTTTCTAAACTTGAAAAGGCCAATTTTTGCTTCTTAGGCCCTTTCCTGCTTCACAGTTGTGTTATGGAGTGGGGGGAGTCTGTTCTACAATCCACTAAACCATAGCAATCCCCTCAGTGTGTGCCACATCTCCACAGGACATAATTGACTAAGGTTCTAATACAGTGTTTCGCAACCTTGGCAACTCGAAGATGAGTGGACTTCAACTCCCAGAATTCCCCAGCCAGCATGGAATTCCCCACACATCTTCAAATTGCCAAGGTTGAGAAACACTGTTCTAATATAATGCACCTGTAGGGGAGTATGGAGATAACCTTTAAGAAGGAATGAAAGGGCAGCTACATGAACATCAGCTTAGCCCTCAGAGAGAGAAGGGGGTGAGAAAGAAACTCAAGACTGCATCACCCTATGTTCTTCAGTATGGGGTGGGGGACTCAGTCAGCCTTTCAAGATTCTGTTGTTATATCTGCAACAATATATGATTTTTTTTCCTGACCTGGCCTATCTCAAAGAACTGGCAGTGCCACTCTAACTAACTCTCCTATCTAGGGGAGGAGTCCTAGAACAAGCACAACTCATTGCCACATTTAAGATTAAAAGGTAAGTTTTTTTTCAAAAATAGATGGTTATATTGCTAAACAGTACTGTATACAAATCAGTTATCAAAAATAACAAAATTATGTCCCCCACCCCCAAGAATTACCTCTTCCCAAATGTATTCTCCAAGCTGTTTGCCATGAGTCAATTATTAAAGCTTAACCGTTATTCTGGTGCAGACACACACACACATGTGCAGAAAACTGTGTTTATTATCCAATTTCGAGGCTGCCTGATTCCCTAATGACTCTGGTTTACAAATAAAGAAAAACAGTACATATAAAGAGAAATCATACTGAGCCAGAAAAACAATACAACCGACTATAAAACCAAATTTAACAAAAGGAGATTCCACAGTTACCCTATCCCGTGGCCTGGGAGAACCACCAAGTTTGTAATGATTTCCTGAACATCGTAAGGATGGGACCCAAACAAATCTCTGGGGTGATGTTGTTCCAGAGGGCATACATTGCAACAGAGAAGGTATGTTTCCTGTGTCCGTTAAGATGAAACTGTTTGATCAACAGGACCTGGGACGTTCCCACCTTTGCTCATATCAGATGAGCAAAGACAACAGAAGATAAGTGGTCCCTCAGCCAGGCCCTATGCCATGGAGGGAGTTAAAGGTGATAAAGCACCTTGAATTGCACCCAAAAGCCAACTAGTAATCAGAGTAGCTCAAGAAGCATTGGAGTCACACAAGCATAATAAGACACCCTTATTGCCACCCTCGCTGCAAGCAGTGGTGCTACAGAACCATTTTGGAAACAAGAAATAAATAATGTAAGCAAATTGTAAATTATAAGAACTACAGTTAGGTCCATCTCTCCCAGCTCCAACCTCCCCCCAGTCCATGAGTTAGCTTTTTAAAAAAAAATAATGGAGTGGTTTTGTGTGTCAGTCAGCCAGCCACTCAGTTCTGTGATTTTTTTTACCAACAAATAGAACTCAATATTCATAATTTTCTGGTTTTGTTAACTATAGCACATTTAGTCCTGACTGAATCTCATTGTAATAATTGTTAGATTAGCATGAGCTCCCCTACCTGTGTTTCAAATGTTGTCCTACTTTGTTGTTTTCCAGATTCCACCTTTGCTTCATTTCTCCTCTAATTATATTGCTTACTTTCTCATGCATGCACACACACCATGATATCACTCACTCACACACACACAGAGAAAGAGAGAGAGAGAGAGCATTAATCATAGCTTACATTGAATTTCAATGATATCTTTAATGGAAACAAAAAATAGTTCTTGGCTCCCGACTGGATTCAGCTATCCCTGAAAACAGTCACATGGAATCTCTCAGTTGTAAACTCCTACTGCATTGCATGCTGGTTTTGTATCTTATTATACATGAAGGTTATTGTTATTGTAATGTCTCTCAGTGGTATACCAAATGTTACTTTAATGATGTAATTAATATGCTTGGATTTTCCATCTGATGTTCTTATGCACCACTTGCATTAGCATGCAATTCCAACAATTTCAAAGGTATTTGGAAACAGCTGCTTTTTGTTAAGGGAGTTGGCAGAGAAAGAAAAGGCTTAATAATCTAAGTCAGGTTTTCTAACACTTGAAAAACATTTGTGTCAGATGTGTTCAGATGACATGACAATGTAGAAGGCTGATGTCTCAGAAGCTTTTACAAGCTGCATTATTTATAGTCTGTCACTTCTTCCTTTTTCTTCTCTCTCTCTCTCTCTCTCAATCCATGAAAGTAGAAACAACAATCAAGGCTTCAGACAGGTTCAACTACTGAGCTGACAGATCCATCTTTGTAAATGCTGAACTGCAAAAATCAATCAACATTTTTGCCAAATCGTCTGCATTATTGGTTTAAAGGTAGATCACTTAATTAAGTTCGGGTTAATTGATAGATCACGATTTACATAAGCTCATTTTCCCTATCAACCAACCACAAAACATAGAGGTTTGCTTGAGCCTTTTTATGGATTGACATTTCTCTGACTAACAGCTGCAGGAAGGACAGCAAACAACAGCTGAAACTTTTTCTGGGATGTCATTTCAATTGTCAACACATGTGATGATTTCTATTAGTTGCATAGCTCCATAAAAAGCAGAGAAGCCTAAGGCTGCTAGTAAATAGAGAAATGAAAAAAATCCTATTAAATGTATTTTGTTAGTCCAATAAGGGAGCAGGTACTGAATTAGAGTAGGAGAATCCACTTTCTTGGTGATTAATGTTAATAGGAAAGATATTGTCTTAGAAAAGACTAGATCCTATATTGTTGTGTTGTTATTTTAAAGGAACAAAGAAAAATGAGAGCAAAAAACCCCCCCCAAAAATGTATATCCCATTTTGTCAAACCAATAGGAAACTGGTTTACCACAAATTTCAGTAGTTATTAGATTACAGCATAGTCAACAAAGAATATTTCAGTCTTATTGAACCTCATCGTGTTTGTATAGAAAAGAAATGAGCAAATCATTGTATCATTGAAGAGGCAATGAGCATAACTTTTCAGCAAAACATGTTTTTGCAATATCCTAAAGTTATATTGTGGGAAAAAGTAATTTCATATATTTATTTGACAAGGTTTAATATTTTCAGACATCATATTCTTACTACATACCTATTATACAGAAATTGATGACTGGACAAAAGAAATTGATTATCCACCCATGCCATTCTTATTACTGAGAAACTAATCCTTAAATATTGGAAAAATAAATTTATGGCCCCAATTACTTAGTGGACTGAAGACCTGATGTTACTTGTGACTCACAAATGCTTTGCTTACAGACATAAATTATATATGAATAATTAGAATGAAATAAGGTAATCCTGTATTTAAACTGTTGGTAACATTAGATATATTCATTCTGTAGAAAAGGATGGATCCTAATAAAGTAGGAAAGCAAAGAGGACATCTTAGAAATTCATCACACATTGATTCACTGTCCATCTCTCCACATAAAAAATTATTTTGCCCAAATAGCTTCAGTTACTGTAAGGAACTGAAAAGAACTGTAAAGAATACTTGGGATTCAGCTAGCATTTATTATATAATATGAAATTGGAAAAATAAAAACAGTATTTGGGGAAGCTGCATTAAAATATGCATACAGGATTTACAGAAAGTTACAACAATTCACATTTTTGTGGCATTAAAAATATTGACAGAAAAAAGTCATTTTAATACGTACTATGATATAGTCTAGATTTAGACAGACTTGTACACCCCCAAGAGAATGAATATCATTAGCACGTTCATGTGCCTGTTAGTATATTTTCCGATAATTAGCTTACAATTATATGAGAAAAATACAGATGGAAGGAGAAGCATTAATCACTCCAAATAACTGTGGCTGGGTCTCTGACCACTGACAGTAGGAAAGCAATTACCACTGCATTTTAGATAGCCCAGGCAAGACTGGGATTGCCAAGACTGCTACAGAATTAACTTACTTGTACTTAATTCTTCCAAGTGTTTTATATGCATTATTCCAGTACTTTAAAAAAAAAATCTACATCTACTTAAATTGGCATTCATGTCTCGTTAAAACTGCACCTAATGAAATGATTGCCTACGTATTATGAGATAAATGTTATGCCAAAAGATAAACATTAAAAGACAAACTTCAGAGCACTTGAAGAGATGATTCTTTTCCTGTTTTGGCACATTTTAAGGATATGGAGAGTCACATTCATGTCTGTTTGTATACTGAAGGACTTATCACTACACAGATCTTTTGAAGTTTGTTTGCTACTAGGAATCAGATATCTTTCTACCTTCAGGACCACATTCTCCCACTAGGATCAGGTTGACCAATTCCATCTTACCAGGAAAAGCAGCTTGTAGTTCCCTAATTTGAGGGGAGAGGGACTGAGGCTCAGAAGCTCCATTTCTCAGTAGCAGCTTCACCCTTCTGGAATGGCCTTCCAGTGGAAATCAGATTAGCTTCCATTTTAACTGTCTTCCAGAAGCAGCTGAAAACAAAGCTTTTCTGGGGAAAATTGGGTAGTGATGCCATAAATGAGGTTTATTTATATGTTTATTATTTTAAATCAATCCTGGATGATTGATTTAAACTAATAATTTAATTGTTTATTGAATTTCTTGTAAACCACCAAGAGTCTTTGGGGATTGTGGTGGAGTATGCAAATCATCATCATCTATCTCTGGTCTACATGATTTGTGTGTGTGTGTGTATTCATCTATATATTAATTTTGTGGATTTCTTCTGTACATTACAACAAAAATGTATATTAAACTCATGTTTACAAATAGAGTTTCAAGTATATTTTCTCTCCAAATGCATATTTCTAAACATATAGTATATTGTAATTTTTTTTAGTATCACAGTATTCAGAAAAGTACAAAATACAATAGCTACCAAATTTTTGATTTCTATGTTAGTCCAAGATAAACTGGTCAGGTTAGTTTAGTATAGGAACAAATTCTTTCAGCATGAGTTCTGCTATGTACAACAGAGATGCACTGATATGTAGTTTTTAACAAATGGCATATTAAAGCTTTTAGCTAAGTAGAATTTCTAGAAATCTGGTATTTAACTGGGGAGTCAAGAGACTTAGGCAAAATACGTACATCATGAAAGAAGTATCTACAGATCAAAAGCACAAATGTTCTTTCATGAAATTTTATAATGAGGCAAATGCATGAGTGTAGCTCCTAATTAATCGAAGCATATGTTAAGACAAGCAATCTGTTAAGAATCTGAGGAATTCAGCTGAGTTATTTTTATTGCTGTTTTCTCTTTCCCTTCCCACATTCCAAAACCAAGCCCAGCTGAGTTCTGCATTTTCCAAGCTTCCTATCTCATATGTCATATTTCTGGCAGTACAGCCAATTTTTCATTTAAGCAAACTTGAGTATACAATTGTAAATCTAGTCACGTTTAAAATGTTCTGCAAGTAAACAATGCTTCAAGAAGAGAACGGTTTTGTTTTTACCTCAGTTGATCTGTTTCCTTTAAGTGATTGCTCATTTAAAATCATATATAGAAGGATTATAAGAAGAGAAGGCAAGACCTATGAACTAACATCCAGCTGCAAGTCAGTGGTTGAGACTTCAAAAGTGATTTGCTTACAGATGTCAAATTTAGAAGAAGGAAAAAGCCATTTCTCTTTTAGGATGCTTTAAGGATCTTCAGATGGATGGTAATAGACATCCAATCAGGAAAAAAAAATGAATGCATTTGTAACTTGTTTGTTCATCATCTAAAGATGCGTTACCAAAATCGACAAATGTACCAAACTTCAACAATTTTTTAAAAATAATCACCTTAAGCAATTAGTTTTAACAATAAATCAAATGTCAGATAAAGCAATCTATGTTTAAAAAACTATTTTATCTAATGATAGTGGCTGTAGATATAAAATCAGGGGCTAACAGTTTCTGAGCTCATTAATTTAAGAAATATGCATATATTTGAACATATACGTGTAGATCAGTATTTAGTCTGTGACTAATCACTAAATATGGAGCAATTCATCGCTCTGATCTCTCTCCATCATATGGATTTTTAGTCACATAGTTAACAGAACTGAGTTCTGTGCAGATTGTATGAACTATTAAAATTATGGAGTTGGAAGGAATAATTTATGGCATCAAATCCAACCCTGTCTCAGTGCAGTAATCTAAATTAAAGCATCCCTGGCTAACAGTTGTCCAGTCTGTGGTTGAACACAACCAGTGAACAGCAGTTTTGTGATAGATGCCTTTCTGGTTTTGAACTGGAAATTAATTCACCAAATTGGAAATTAATTCACCAATTCATGTAATTCTTAGAAATATTTGTCATATCTATCATAAACCATGCTGTATATTTTTGGTTCAGGTACCCAGTCTTGTATACTTTTCTTTGGGTGTATACATTGAAATATAGTGATTGTTTATTAGTTACCTACAGAAATACCAGCAAGATAAACATTCAATTCTTTCCTACATAACACATTAGTGCATCTTACTAATGTGAGACTAAGATCCAACCAACTATATATTAGTTTAAGCACTCAAGGAAGCTTTAGATGTGTTCCTCAAATAGCAGCCTCAAATGCTCTGTTGAAATGATTTATAATGGTGAAGATTTAAAATAGTCACTCATCATTTGTGATGTGGTAGAATGGAAATGGTATATTACCTCTTATAATTGTCACTATCTTTTGAGTGAACATCGGAGTGTTCTTCCTGCATGGAATAACTCACTAGGAAGGAACACCAGCTCAGCATGTCAGTAGTTAAGTCTGAGCAGAGTCAGCAGTGAAATGATTAGGACCAGCCTCCCTCTCTGCCTCTCCCACTGTCTACCAAGAAACCCAGACCCTTCCCCTTCCTATCCACTCTCAAACATCCACATGTTCAAGCACAGGCATACCTTTATCCTTACACCTAAAACAAAATAAATAATTAAGTAAAGGGAGGGGAAGGGAACACTTCACCAAAAAGACATCGCATGTCTTGAACAACAAGCATTTTTCAAAAAGCAGCCAAAAAAAAAAAATCAAATCAACAGTAAAACATTACATGGCTCAGCCCTAATTTTTACACCTACAGGCAATCCATGAGGGAGGATTCATTTATGTTAAGATATTAAATATTCCACATGGAAAACAAAAATGCTGTATATTGTTAAAGAGACTCAAGCTCTTACCAGCAATAAAAGCCAGGGCAAAAGCTAATAAGAACCAAATGCCTCCCATATGTTGCAATATGGTTCAACATCGGGCTCTCAGAAGGTCATATAAAGTTAATCCAACTAATAAACGTCAGCATAATGCCAAATATTTTCCTAGTATGAAAATACTGTATATCTGAAGAGCCAGATTGCCAAAAATACTAATGACACTTCATAAACTTAAATATAATATTACTGCTTCAGCTAGAGATCAAAATCAAAACTTTCCTAGTTGTTTTTTTTACAGTCTCAGTGGGCTTGATGAGCAGACTTTTTAAAAGTCTAGTGTGAATAACAGCTGCCCACTATACAATAAAGTATTTGAACAGCAGATGCAAGAGACCAGTGTTTTTTCAAACTTGGCAACTTTAAGATGTGTGGACTTCAACTCCCAGAACTCCCCAGCCAGCATTCTGGCTAGGGAATTCTGGAAGTTGAAGTCCACACATCTTAAAGTTGCCAAGTTTAAAAAACATGCAGTAGACCTCCGTATTATGACGCCTTCATTTGTACTGGAGCTCATGGTATAGATTGGTTATCTTCATATGGTATTGCACTGGACCATTGTTCTTAAATTAAAACTTTTATTAGGATCCTGCATCTTTGAACTCATCATGACAAATGTTGTAGCAGCATGTTGAAATTAGCTAACTCACCTCAGTGATCATTAAGTGGATGTGAATTGGTCATTGCATAGTTGTTAATGCATAGCATTGTGCCTACCTTTTGCCATCTCACCTGAATGGTTAAAAATGAAGATAGACAAGATTCAACAGAACATTAGTGTGAACTATGGCTATGTCCACATCACTACCATTTATATTCCCCCCATTTAACTAACCATACACATATACGCCCACGCGCAATGAGCAGTTGCTCTAAGGGTGAACTGCTAAGCCTCCATTGTACTGAAAAGATCCAGTGGAACAGAGTTGGGAGATAGGTGAGGCAGGAGTTCCACCACTGGGAAAGTAGCCCACTCTTAAGCCCTGCTGAGCTGCTCTTCATATAAAAAAGGATCATGCTGCAATGTCAAAGTTGCTGCTGCTGGACCAGAAATAGAATGGCTGAGCTGCCAATGCACCAATATCATGTGGTCAGTCACATCCAGAGTTGATTCTAAAATAGTGGAGACCCTTCCTATCAAACTGTCCTGTATCATATGATATAACCATTATTTACCATCCTACCATGGGAAATATGGTTATAGGAAATATGGTCATATTTCAGATATGTCATAGAATTGCTATACACTTCTCTAGTCTGGAGTTGTTCCATTTATTCTCATATTAATTAATTATCCATTAATTCTCATATACAAAGTCATATCTTTTACAAGCAAGAGTTTAGCTCCCCTGTCACATATTCTCTGTTTGCTATATTCATCATCGTATTCCATGTGTTTGTGAGAACATCTGTAGACTGGAAGTTCTGTGTCTGATACATGTTACCCAGTAGGTATACATTTAAAAATCCCATCTTTAAAACCTGCTAAAATATGCTTGCATGGCTTTTATTGAAATGGGCTCCTTTTAATTTGGATTCTTTTTAAAATTGGGTGTTTATTTCGAGATTGGGCAGGTTCTCTTAACAAGGTCCATTGACTAATTGTGGTATACATGAATAATAGAGCCACATGAGGCTTCTAAAGGGTGCTTCACTTCAGCATGAGCTCAAATGAAGAATCCACAAAGCTGCTTTACAAAGCAATGTGGTTTCCTCGATTCTAAGGGGAACGACCATATTACTTCACCTTGCCATACCTCTAGAGCCCCTCCCATCCTACTTTGACAGAACTTGTACTGTGAGAGAAGCTGAGAGGGGCCTTTGCCTGAAGCACTGGTCAAAGCGCTCCTAGGCTGGGCTGCTTTGGCAAATCTTTGGGTTCATCTGCAATCTTGACCAAAGGCCACCCTAGAGCACCATCAATAATTTACAGAATGTACTGAAACTCTTCCAGACTATGCAGCTTTGGCAAATGCTATAGGCAATCAAATAGCATGTGACAAAGCTGCCTAATCTGGAACTTCCTCCAGTCTGCTTGTGAAAAGCTTTTGTGAGTACTGCACAGGAGACTGCTCACTTCCTCCAAGTTGATTGAGGAGAGCGGTGCACCTTTTGCAGCACTTGCCAAAGGAGAAGGTGAGTAGTCCATAGGAGACACTCAAGCTCTGGCAACTTCATGGATATTGACATGTGGTTTTCCAATATCGAAGAGGCTGGCCAGTGCCTTCTTCCAAAATGTTTTAACTTGTCAGTCTCATCTATATCCCTGGGACATCCTGTTGTCTCCTATCCAATACTAACCAAGCAGACTGACTCTGCTTATATTTTATAAGGACAGCCAAATTGGTTAGATGATGCAGCCTCTTTGGTCTTTGAATATAGTGCTGCAGCCTTAATTGCATCTTGGAATAGTAAGAAGGAAACAGCTATCTCTGCTTCATAGTAACATGAAGTTTGCCCCACAGTTCAGTTACTTGTGCAGATGCTTCCATTTCTTTCACATCTACAGAAACCTGGCCCAACTTCTGCACTTGTCCTGACTATCATACTAAGTGTTTCTTCTTTATTACTAGACAAGGGTCACAAATTAGCCAGCAATTTACTTTAAGCTTAATATACTGGCAAGGTTCTATGAAAGGGATTTAAATTGCCCCTGAATAATATCAGTCCTACTGCTATTAATTTCCACTTTTTTACTGCACACTTCAGCTACTACGTGACCTATGTTGTGTAATGGCAGTTACACTCCAGGGATTAGAGATTAACAACATGTACTCAGAGTGGTTTATTTTACAATTGCTGGGAAATAAAAGCTGATGGAAATGAGCCACTGCTGAATTACTCTGCCTACACAAAACAATATTTTTTATCACTGATGACAAGCTTTTATTTTCTTCCTTGTTCAAAAATGTAAGTGTTCTCTTGTAGCGTTAACACAATGTGGAAGAGAGACAGTCTTTTGTGTGGAACGGAGGGCAGGAACACTTAGAATATTTCAGCGTGTTTGTTGCAAGCTTTTTGAAATTAATTTAATCAGTTGAATCTCTGTTCCAGACAATTAATACACAATTTAGGTCTCAAAGAAATCAGCAAGTTAGTTATTCTCAAGATAAGCTAAAATAGCTAGCCTACTTTCAGGAAAAGACAAACATTGCTATGTTGGTTTGATCAAGAAAAGATTATATATTCCAATTCCAAGTCTGCATTGCTGGGTATAAGAAAAAAAATGTTAATTGTGAATTTACTATTGCTAAATTGCTCACTGCAGCAAATTGGGAAAAAAAGAATTAATTACTTAGGTCCAGGAATACAATAGAATTTGGAACAAGTTAACCTCTTTATTTAGACTAGGATATTCTTTAATGAATAGCAGGAAAATAAATATATTGGAGCACTGGTAGACAGCCACCAGCCCTGGATTCATAATTTCATGTAGCCTTCTGCTTAATTTCAAAAGCCCATTGCAACCAGTCAGCTCAAACCTCTATAAGGACACTCTCTTCCTTTCTCAGAAGCTTGCTGGGTGTGGGAGGAGACAGAATAAAGAGAATTAGGAAGGAAAGAGGTGAAGTATCAGAGCAATAATAATGGTGTAGCCCAAGTGTAACACTTGAGCAGTCCTGATTTTAAGACCTGCTTCCCCACAGAGATTTTCCAAGCTGAAGTTCTTCCAGTTCCTATAGAGGTTATTTTCATCATATCTGCTACCAAACCCTTCCACCGTTAGCTGGCTGCTTATTGCTATTTTTACAGCTGGGGTCTTGAATCTCCTTTTCTTCCCTTCCTCGCATCCTGGCATCTTTCTCCTTTTAGTCTAGATCTCCAACCACTTCTCAGTTTCTCTTCACAAGTGAAACTTCCAGCTCTTCACAACACATTAACTTTGCTGCTAATTGCAGTTCTGCTATCCTCACACAAAGCTCTGTGTGCCTTCTCTCCTTGCTCATGAGTGATCTTTCTGCCAGCAGACCAGAGGAAATTCCCACCCTATTTTTAAAAACCCTTCCTTCCTTCTTTCTCTCTCCCTTGTTTTATACTGTATCTCAGATTTAGCTTTCTTTTTGCCCCTTTCCTCCATTCTATCCCCCACCCTCACCCCTGGTCTGAGGCTTTAGGACTGAGGCTAGTTAAATTATAACCTGGATTCTGCAAATCTAGGATTAATTTCCTATCTCTTCTGCAGACTTTACCTCCATTTATCCACCATCAACCTAGCTCTTTACCTTAACAATTTGAATCTTCCCTCACAACCAAGTTCCCTGCAAAACCACAGGTTTCAATTATCACACCACCTTTGTAGCATGATATGGCCCATATGGTGCTTGAGCCTCATCCATCATTAGCATGTAATGTCTCTTAACAGATTGTTCTCATGAGAATGCATCCATAAGAAAAAAGAGAGCATTCAATCCTTGTTCTAAACAAAACAGACTTCAGCATCATGTATGGCCATTCAAATTTTTCTTTACACCAGAGTTGGCTAAATTGTATGTATGTGTGTGGTATTACTATATGTACATGTATATATTGGAAAATCTCCAGAGTTTAAAAAAATCTTCACAATCCTTTTTTTTTAATTTAATCAAATAGAAAATAGAAAATAGTGTTTTTAATAAATCATGGGGTAGATCTGAACTGTCATTTCAGATTAAATCTGATCCAACCCATTATGAATTCATTCTGGAATTTTCCCACAACATTAATTTATTTAATCAAAAGTAAAAAAGAACTGGGACCTGATCTAGTAAGGAGCATCAGAATTCATTCATCCGTTAACCCAAATGGAATATCCCTGAAAGTAGTTTTTAACTCAAAGACTACATTAGAGAATGCACTTACAAAAATTATTTTAGCAAGTTTTCTTTTTCTGGAATTTTCTGCATGGTTTCTAGTCTTATCTACTGACATGCTACAAATAAATGTGTGTAAACAATAGAAAGGTCATTAAGTACATAAGTTCAGTATGTGAACCCTCTGTCCTTTTGAAGGTGCCAACCATGCTTTGAGCAAGATGGCTATTCCCAGAGTTCTTAACCCACCAGAGACCTCTGTCTTGCAGTTTCCTCACAAGGATTTCAAGTCCTCCCCTTGTCTGAGAGGAATTACGAAGAGCCGGTCTGCTCACTGGCTCTTCATTCTGCCATGATCATCGGCTCTGCTTTTCATGCTTCAGTCCACCATTTCTTCCCCAGAAGCCATTCAGGTTTCATTGCCTTAATGATGTAACCAAAGAAAGAAGTAAGTTATAGGAGTA
Organism: Candoia aspera; assembly: GCF_035149785.1. Lineage (NCBI taxonomy): Eukaryota > Metazoa > Chordata > Lepidosauria > Squamata > Candoiidae > Candoia > Candoia aspera. Next base: position 209,913,802 of record NC_086154.1, on the reverse strand, counting down.
TAATAATACCTTACACCAGGATACTTTAGGCCATTTTTTTTAAAAGAAAACCTATAGTTAAAAAAAATGCCATAACATAAGCCAGCCTTCTTCAGATGTGCTAGAATTAAGAATGAGTGAATACATTAATTCATCTTCACATTGCTGCAAATACGTCAATCATTTTTAATCCATTCCTCATTTTAAACACCTCCAGAGGGCATTCAGTTGAGGGAAGCTGACAGCTCTCTCTTGAAAATGCAGACCATTCCTTGAGTGATCTGGGGTGTTAGCCTGAAAGTGTTCTGTGTTTAGAATAACAAACTGTAAATATTCCCTGCTATCAATCAACCACTGAGTCACTGTATCCAATCAGTCAGTTTCAATCACACAAACCAAATCATTCTTTATTACTGACAAGGATAACCACTAATCATTATCATTACAAACCTACAGAATCTTCCAATCATTCTGAATTATGATGGAGAGCAAAACACATTTCAAAAGCAAATTTTAATTATGTTTTAATTGATTGTATATCTGTATCTCTAGTGTAACACAGAAACCAGTCCTGAGTTCAAGAAGTGGTTTCCCAAGCAGTATCTCTTTCCATTACTATGGAATTAATTTTGCTTAGCCTTACAATCTGTACCCTTCTTTAAGTATCATCTCTGAGGAACTTATTTGCTGCATCCCGCAATTTAGCCATTTAGTTTAACAATGTAAACTTTCTTGCCTTCAAGCACCAACTTCACTGCAACTTATTAGACACTATTTCTATATTGTCCAAAGCAGTTTTTAAAATAATAAAATAATATCTCAAACAAAAACACCATTACAAAAACAATAATTATTATAAACAATAAACAGTTCATTTAAAAAAAAGAAAATGAATCTAAGGCAGCCTATACAACTTGTCCTGGAGTAGGTTATTGTTAAGCAGCTTGTCTTCAACTGTCATCTAAAAGAAGACAGCCATTAAGAAGGTCCTACTTCTAACCACAGCCAGTCTTAATGCATAAATTGGATTATACTGTGGGAGAGATCACATAAGTACTTGGATACTATGTCATGTAAAGCATTATAGACTAATGTCAACAGCTTAAATTGGGCCTAATATGTCAGAGGCAATCTATGCAGCACTTTCAAGACTGGTATTATATGGTCTCATTTAGCCACCTGAATTAATCATTGAGAAGTTGCATTGTGTCCATATTTCACAACTGGCTCCTCTACCACCATGGAGAATGTATTGAAACAATCAAATTGTGAGATTAGTAGGGCCTGAGATGTAGAAGCAAGAAAACAATTAGCAATACTTATTTCATTTTGACTAATTTCTGCCTAGAAGTGAAATTTAGTTAACCTTAAGTGTTAAAACCAGATGTGATCTTACACTGGTTTTGAGGAAGTATGTTTACATTATACATATGTACAAGGGATTTCATCAAAGTGTGCATGACACGTGTGCATGTTCTTAATATTTCTGAACCATGCATGCTCAACCATATGTTAATCTGCTAGTGAATAATGTGTCCAGTGACTGTATAAACGGAAGCTTCTAAGATGTGAACTTTGATCTGTGCCGCTGAAATTCTACAACAGTGTATTCTTCTATGGTGCCAAATAAAGGAAATTGCTGCAGCTGACTCTGTGTGTGGTTGCCTTATTGGGAAGTGGCAAAATCCACAACAGAGGTTGGGTTCATCCAGACCTGGGCAAAGGCTCTACTTAACACTGAAATCAATCTGTCAATGATTAATCCCTGGTTGAAATCATTTTGCTTCTTAACAAACATTTATTAGGCCAGCAAAAGGCAGCTTGGATTCATTCATTGGATGAAAAACTTTGTGACGTGGTCACAACTCAATCCTCTCTGTCAAAGCACAGAAGAGTTGCAGTTTGCCTCAGCAAGGCACTTTGTGTTGCTGGCCTCAGCACTAGAAAAAGTTGGGAGAAGCTTCTGCACATATGCAAAATCATCTTCTGGTTATTGCAAGCATCAGTCAATGCAGGTAAAGCAAATATGGCCACTTTGCCTCATTCTTGGAACTCAAGGAGCCTTGAGGAGCTGCTTGGTGAAGCAAGTTTGAAGGGAAATTACTCAATTCCAAGATCAGCACATGGCTAGTACTGATCCCCAATGTTATATTTTACATACAAGTTGTGTTACTTAAATTCTCCCTGGAAAAATTTAAGCAACTTGTGTCGAGGGGTGTAAACTAACTCATTTTCTGACTCAGGCCAGGAACTGCTGTTTGCACAAATGCTCATGAAAATGAAAAGTCACAGAAATGCAACAACAATTTTGGGAGAATGCATGTCAGAGTTTCAACATTTTCTCTGGCTTGCAGCACAGCTGTTTTCTTCTCAGAAGCCTCAGATTGCAGTGCCCATCCTTTAGTCACCTCTTTAGTAAAAAAAGAAAAAAATCTTAATGAGCAACTGATAAATCTAATGAACATTTGTTACCTAATTGAACACTACACTTCTTTCTCATAACATTCACTTTATACTGACATGGATGCCATTACTCTGTTTCAAACCTAATGCCAGAGATAGGAATAAATGTCAGTGGGCTCAGGCTGTACAAATTCTGTTCTTAATAAATCTCAGCCTAGTAGTAGCTTGTATTGGTTTAATAATATAAACAATATAGTCTAAATCAATATGGCTTCATTAAGGAGAAACTATCAATGTACTTAAAGCAGCATGACAACTGGTTGGAAGAATCTGATAAAGAAGGAAAGAAAAATATTAGCTGTGTTACTAAATTTGCTTGTAAGTGATTTGATTTATCACCAACTGAACATGTATCACAAAGCATACATTGGTTAGAATATATTCTTCTTCTTTATCTTACAGCTAATCAACCACATGGGGACAACTTCTCAATAGATTATTTATACTGTATTTTTTATATTTTACTTAGCAAGTGTAATCTCAAATTATATATATACAAACTGTGCAGAACCCATTGGCTTTAATAGTCCTACAAAATGGTAAGGAGGGTCTTCATTCATATATTGCCTACAGTGGAACTCCGTCCAAGAAACAAGATAGGATGTAACATGTCTATACATGAGAAAGCTGCCCAGAGAAAAGTGAATTTTGAAAGGCGGTATAGAAAAGATGCCCAGAGTCACTTGCTGAGATGGGTGGTTATAGAAATTGAATAAATAAATTAAATAAATAAATAAATAAAATGTTTAAATCATTGTAAGTTAAAAAAATGGATGGTCTTTCACTATAGACCATGAATTTTAAAGACTGGGTTGTTCTGGAGATTCTTCTCTTGATGTTATCAAGCTATCTGTATTTTCTGTTTTTATATTGCCTGTAGTTTTCTTTGGATAGAGTTTTTTATGGTTTTATAATTGTATTGATCTTTTATTTGGTCCTATACTTTATGTAAGTTTCCCAGAGTCTCTGGATTGCAGCATGGTGTAAATGTGGTAAATTTATACCCTGCTGCAATACAAGACAAAATAAAATTGTGTTCTACCACTCCTCTTAAAAAGCAGCTCACTAAGGTGTCAGGCTGAAGTTTTTCCATCCCTATTTAGGGTTTGAATTTGCAAAGCTGGTGTTCTACTAATCAGCTCAAATCTCCCGATAACACACAATAAGGCATTGATTTAAGCCATTATCTGAGTGACATTATTGTCAATTCCATCAGATTGATGTTTATTCTTGGAGGTAATATGTCAATCAATAGCTTATACTGTTTAATGCAGTGTTTCTCAACCTTGGCAACTTTAAGATGTGTGGACTTCAACTTCTTGGAAATCCGCATCAGTAGAGGAAATGATGGCAAGCTAGAAACACAGGTCTACTGGAAATCTACTCACACTAACCAAGTGCTCCATTACCTAAGCAACAACCCAACCTCCCACAAGAGGAGCTGTGTAAGAACATTATTCAGATGAGCACTTATACACTGCAGCAATGCAGAACACCAGAAAAAGGAAACAGATCATGAAGTCCACACATCTTAAAGTCACCAAAGTTGAGAAACACTGGTTTAATGGAAAGACCCATAGCTCAGTAGCAGAGTAGGAATCTTGCTTGGAGAAAGGCCCAGATTCTATATCTGGAATTGCCATGTAGGAAAAATCTCTAGCCAGACCTGCTAGATATAGACTATGAATATTGGGGCAGATGGGCCAAAAGATTCCTAGTAAAAGGCACTTTCTTATGCTCCCTGGCCAACATAACTATACCTAGTTGCACTATGTGAAGAGTTATTTCCTTTGTCTTCAGAAACCCATGTTGTACTTTTAGCATCTAAACCAGACAGAAATTCTAGAGGTACAGCCTTTCCTAGCATAAAATTATGCTTCAGCACCTGTTTAAAAAAAAACCCTAAGAGTGGCCAGGACTGCAGTTTGACCCTTTTGCTGAAAAGCACAAGTGGCACATACGCGTGACTGCTACAAATGTTCAGACAGAAGAATGACTATAATTACAACCTGCTCCCAATCTACACGGTTCATCTAAGCAAAATTGATTTGCTCATTACAAAAGGAAAGGCTATTTTTGCTCACTGGGTTTGACATATCTTAAACCAATTCCACTTTTTTTTCCTGCAGAAATATCCTCCTGTGGGATTTTAAGGAGGCTGGTTTCATAAAAGGCTAATATAAGCTACCAGTCAAAGGTACTTTTAAAAAATGTGCAACATTTTAGTCCATCTTCAACTCAGCTTGACTTAGAGCTGATGATTTCAGTACTCCAGCATTTTGTTTCACATTCCTAGTGTGTGTATGTGTGTGTGTTTCTGCTTGTTCCCTGCACCATACTGTTTCCAGCCACAACTAAATGCCCTTATTACTGTAAGTAGAGGTAAAAACTGATTTTTGTTTGGTTTGGTTTTTATCTTAATAGGCCATGTGAACCTTCTGCTTGAGATGGTTGATTACAGCATTAAGAACTAATTTCAGAAAGGAACTGTTGGAAGGGCTCTAGTTAGCTATGTCTGCATTTAATAACAGCAGAAAATTGTTGGGAACAGGTGGTGAAGTTTTACATAGTATAGAGAATAGCATTAGAGCTTGCCAACACCTTGGTGTGAGTAATTTTCTTCACACACAGTTCATTGCTAAACTCTGGCCTACTGGCCTAGCTAAACTATATCTCAAAGACTTCTCTGACCCCACCCAACTCTGAGCTCACTATCCTAACCAAGCAGCTTATCGGGAAGAGAGTCTCACTGAAGGCTGGATCTGGCATTTGCTGATGTTGAATGATGGGCTGGCTTGCTGGCTTGCCCATTTTTCCAAGCTAGCCTGCTGCCTTCATTTACAGCACAATGATCCCTAATCCTGAAAAAAAAATCAATTTCAAATTTTGGAGGCAGGGATGATGCCATCTTGATGTCTGTCACAAAATTACCTGAGAGCAAAATTATTGATTTCTTGAATCTTATTTGTGATCTATAGAAAGATCAGTTGCTAAGAGCTGGGCAGAATTCCAGAGATGATATTGCTAAATGGAACTTAATTCAGCCATGCGGTAGTCACTCCTGCATTAATTCTGCCTTATCCATCCTCTTTAAGGGTTTATAAATTATCAAGTGATCCTGTTCCACTCCTTATGGAAAAGATGGAATTGGTTTCTCCAGGAATTGGATTTGGTATTTAGGTGGCATCTTTCAGTTCAAAATACCAAGAACGGCAATGCCTTCAAGGTTCAGAGTTTCCAACTAGTTACTTAAAAATTGGATTTTGCATTTTATTTTCCTTTTCCCTCTTCTGCCTTTTTTTTTTTTTTGGTGTGTCATTGTTTTACAAGCCATTTTGTTTTAATGAGTGTATTCAATAAACTCTTTTAGCTGAAGAGCAGGATTAGAAGTATTTACATAATTAATACATTCACAATAGGAAATATAACCAATATAAATTATTTTTCTTTTTTTAACATTTTGAGGTTGGAAATAGATGAAAACTCTATCGTAAACCCAACACTGGTTATATAACCACTAAATAGGCAGTTTGGGCCACTAAAATATTCTAAATTCAAAAGATTTTCTATTGCTGAAGTTTGCCCTCAACAGGTGACATCCTCGATCCCCTAGTTTATATGTCGTTATTCCCTAAAGCAGAACATTTGAATCAAGTTTAGATGTCATACACCTACAGAGCAGTCTTTTGCATATCTTCTCAGTTCCTAGGTGTGGAATTGCCATTAGGCTTCTTTTGCCATATCCCTGTGAATTTCACCTCCTCTTCCAGAACAAAAACAGCGAAGACAGATGGAGATAATGTCCGTGTGATTGTGATGTTGTTTACACTAAGCAGTCTTACTCCTTTTTCCTCTTGAATCTTCTAACAACAGCAAGGAACCAAAGAAATAGTTGTAATCTTGATCGCTGTAGAAAATGGTGTAACGGAACTGGATCAAGCTGATTGTCTATTTCTTTTTCGTTCGATTAAAGTCCAGTTTTGTTATAGCAATGTTTGTTTTGCTTATTTTTAATGAATATTATTACAGCACAGTTTTAAAGCACAATATAAATCAACCTCTATTCACTATTCAGGATTCTTGCCCCATTAATGTCTTCTTTAGTCATGAAACTTAAGAGTCATACAAGCTCCTATTTCATTACATTGATTACAATTTTAACCAATCTCAAAAGTTGTTTATAAAAAAAACCTCGCACTTCATTGGAAGGTACAGTTACAACTCTAAACAGTCTTTAAATAATTACAGTTAGCCACATTGTCTCATGTTAATAAAATAATAATAATAATAATTCTAAGATATATCATTTGAATGAATCCTTTACCGAAATATTATTCGCTGGAGAATGGCAAATATAGCTCTAGCAACACAATAACTTTTAGCGTAAACTGGTTACAAACCATTGTCAAATTGTACTTCAGTGTAATCCACTCCGAATATACACCTTTGATGTCAAAAAATGTTTTGATGGTCACATTTTTTACCTAAATTAATTGTATTAGGATCATGGGCATCTGTAGGAGGAACAAGGAGAGTAAGTGACATCATATGTATCATGAGGTCATTGCCCAAAAGACCCATATTACAATGGAAGAGACTGTCTTGTTCTATTTAGCCTCTTTAAAGCTAAGTGGCCAGACAGCAGAAATCCTAATATTGCTGAGATGAAATCAAAATATTAATGAACATTAGCTTTAGCAGAGAAGGAAGAGCAGCAGTTAATTCAGTCTTGGCACATTTAAAAGGGTGGTGTAACAGTTGTATGAAGTGTTCAAGAGTAGCAATTATCAAGAAAGTATACAATTAGAACATGCTAATAAGATAAAGCATAAATATGTTTGCTCTTCTGCAATGGTATTGTAAGGAACAATTTTGAAAGAGGCAAGTGAAAGAAGCCATCAAATGTGTCAGAGCTTACAAAATGCAACAAACGGGATTAATGTGTTGAATGCATGCTTTAATGTGGATGTGTTATTTACACATAAAGTTGCCGGCAGATATTAAATCAGCATGATGAAGTAAGCAACAGCTTGACTAAAACAATTCCATATAGTTATGCATTCAGATTACTAGAAGTCTTAACACTTCTCCATCTGCTGAATATCTGAATATTATTTTTAGTTCTGACTCAACATTTTCTTCCTAAACAAGATGATATGTACAGTTTCAGAAGACAGGGAGAGAGAGGTTTGTGCAGTTAATCATTTCATATTTCTTGCCTTTAGACAGTCCTAATTTAATAAATGGAAATACTGTAAACTGAATGCCTGTTGTGGGCTGACTCATAGTCAACAATCTCCCGTTGACAGGGCAAAGCAGAGCATTCCCCAAGGAAGCCTGTAAGCCAGATAAAATAATGACTCTTTCTCCTATCCTTAGCATATCATTCTCTGGGGTATTGTATTCAGACTTGGATAACAAAGAGATTTTGGTAACCTTCAGTGCAGAATTCAAACTGGCAACTGTTTTTATTGATAGAAACTTTAAAGATCTGGAAGGGATTAAAATGCAAAGTGATTCAGTGCTGTTCCTTCATTGTAGGTTCCTAACAACCCATATAAGCTGTCCTCCCACAAGCCAAGTGAATTTATGGGACAAAAGAACACTTGTGACAGAACTCCCATTCTTTTTTAAGTATGGATTTGGAAATGATGACATTCTCTTGGAGCAGCCATCACTTTATTATATCATTTTCATCTGGCAATAAGAAAAACTCAAGCAAGTAAACAACTCCTGTTTTAACTAATCAGGAAATAGGGGAATACAAGAACAAGAGTCACAAAGGAGACCATCCCTTTGCCCTGCCTCTAAGGGAAACAGGAATCCTGATGTCTAAGAAGGCACCTAGTAATATCAGACTAACAAGAGCTAATAGAAGTAAAATAACCCTTCCAAATAAAACTTGTTCTATTCATAGGAAAGAAGATCCTTGTTGAAACAATTGTCATACTCCTTCCCTTTGTTTTCAAAAAGTCCCCATTATTCTGTTTTCCACTGAACACATTACATTTATTCTATATAAAACATAATTGCATGTAACAAAGGATGTTATAGGCAGGATATGTGGGAAGGAAGGAAGGAAGGAAGGAAGGAAGGAAGGAAGGAAGGAAGGAAGGAAGGAAGGAAGGTTTATTTATTGCAAAATTTCCCATAGATCAGCTCAACTTGTGCAAATGATTCTAAATCTCCTAGAATCAGTACCACAAGAATGCAAGGAATGTAGATTCAGAAAGACCAAACAACCAGCTTTTGTTCATAATAATAAATAACTACCTAAATCCAAGGTCTCCAGCAGCTTGATTCTATGCCTATTAATTCAGAATTCATTTTTCCTCCATTTAATGGGATAGATGTGCCTTAGCAAGTGGTAGCACATAGCTTCCCTGGAGTCATAACTAAACAGAGCTGGTTCTGGTTAATATTACCAGGGAATAATAGTGCTGTAGGCTAGACTGGGAAGTTAAAGAAACATTCCAGAAAACAATGGCACTTCAGTACCAGTGCAGAAAACTGCCTGGTCATGGACGTGAAATAAAGCTCAACTTAAGATGTGGATTGGGTTACTGCCTAACACATCCAGTACAATGCAGTAGATTGTGTGCTGGATATAGACTGGGGACCCCAGGTTCAGACCAAAGGCATCCAGAAAGCTCATCAGGTTGTCAGTCTAATCTGCTGTGTTATGCAGATAAGATAGGACAATTCCCCCAACTGTTTCTATTCATTGCGGGTGGGGGGCATGGTTGCAAAATGTGATGAACATATAATCATGAATGTAACCCTTTGGCCCTGTGTTTACATCTTTTACATCAATCTAACCTGAATGCGCATTGGATATAATACATAGAAAATACATAGAAAAGTAGGAATACATTTGTTTAGATCACCAGTTACTGCACCCTGTTGTACTACAAGACTGAATCAAAGTAGTTGTGCTTAAGACACACTCCAAACAATTTTTTTTAGTCCACCAGCAGAATGCTCCACCTACTGGGAATTTTCATGTGGTAAAATGTTTCTATATATATCTTATATGTTCTGCACTTTCTCAGCATTTTCCTAAATGACAAAACACTATTTTTCCCTTGAAATGTGCACTGTTATTACATTGGGAACTTTGACTATCCTTCTGCAACTAATGGAGATGTCTGTTTCCACCCTACCATCTCTCCACACCATTGCTCAGCTTCCATCATTTCCAAATGTCCATAATAGCATTTCCAGTCAATCATCTCCTCCATCCTCAGATTTTGTATCCTGTTCATAAAGCTTCAATTGAAAAAAAAAACTATCTTCCTGGAAAAAAAATTATTTATGTGGTCACTAAGAGTTAACGCCAACTTAATGGCACATAATCCATAAGTCAATCAATCAAAGAGCTTCTCATGTCCTGATGTTTATGTATGAACAGTTAACAACGTATTTTCGTTCACTTGGTGATACCACCCCCATTTTAACCATTCAGGAGGACTTCTGTCAACAGATCTATCATGGTTCTGCCATGTTACCAGACTGTAGCCTATCAGAATCCTTATGGCTATTATCATCACAGCCCTGGAGCTGCTGTATCCAGAGATACCCATATCCAGTTTTTTACAGCTCATCTTCCATTACCACCCTCCCTTAAACTGCAGCTTCTCAGAATGATTTTTTTGTTTGGTTGGTTTACAAAATATCAAGCAAATGTAAATAAATGCATATAGACAAATAGATGGATAAGGGGAGAACGTGAGCAAATTATTTTATTTTTTGTGGTGGAAGAATGATTATACTTTTATTAATTCACAACCTTACTTAGTGGGTGTTGGTCACATAGGACACACAGCCTGACCAGCTTGGAAGAAGCTAGGGTTAACACCAGTTGATATTCTCTATAGGCAAAAAATTGACATGTCCATCATTATAAATATTGAACAGATCTTAAAATGATGCAGATGGTTTGAAGATACTCCGAATTCATTTAAGCCTACATTGTAAAAACTTGGGAAAAGAAAAGACTGGTGGTCTAGGAAACCTCAAAGGGTAGATGGAATCAGCATATTTATAAAAGTCATACATAGAACATATAAAATATAAGACAGATGAACCTATAACAGTAAAGGTCTGTAATTATTTCAGAGAATTAAGACTACAATCCTTTCCCCAAATTCCTAGGATTAATGCCTTTGAACCCTGAGCTGTACAAAATAAAGGTGGCATATAAATCAAATAAATAACTCAGTGAGGCTTACCTTTTAGGGGAAAAGTATAGGCTAGCATTGAGCATACAGAATAGCAGACTATTAGCATCAGTGAGATATACTTTTAGTCTGCTGTTAAGTGAAACTACATTTGGATGGCCTATAGCAAAAGAGAACAGGTCTTCTGCATTTTTAGGAGCATAATAACATCTGTACTTGGTCAGACCAACAACTGATACAACATTGTTTCTTCACTGGCCAATAGATTCCTATATTCCACAGATGGTAACTCTTTGCCACAAGCGTTAAAGATGGAAGTGCCCTGTCCTTTTTTCATCTGCTCATCATAAACAAACATGATTATTATGCTGTATATCATTCATGTAAATCTAATTCCAGGGGTTCTTTTGTGCTACCTTTCAAAAATGAAGAAAGTAAAATGACATGATTTTTTAAAAAAATTCTTGTAAATCTTCAGAAGATGATGCAGCATTAGACTACATTCACATGAAGTATGAGTTACTATTATGGACGAAAATAAAAAGATAATATTCCTCCCACTCCAAAATCAAAACATGAAAAGCTGTTTACCAGTTTCTTTCCTATTACCCTGAATATATTCAAAGTACATCATATAAGACCTAATTGGGTTTGAATCACTCAAGAGTACATTTGCTATGACAATAGAATTCCCCTTACATATCATCTCAGTGTTTATAAGAGAGGTGAAAATTAACATTTCCTGCCTTTGTCAGTGTGAAGCACAACTCAAGAAACCTTGAAAAACATCTGAAGAATCCCCTCTGCCCTAAAATCTGGTAGATTTTCAAGTGCTGTCTCATAGTGAATTATGGCAGATTGCAGATTGCAGATAAGTGATTGCAGTGCATGTGTGTGCCCATGTGTGCATTTTAAGGCAGCAAAAATCTGGAGAGGCATATTTATCACCCTTCACTATGTGTTCTATGTTGTTTTATGTTTATATCATCAGTCTGAAAAGTTTTTGGAAACCAAAATTACACACATACACACGCTCCCCACCCCTTTTGGGGCAGGAGGTGACCAGTAGTTCCACTACTATGTCATCTTTGGTGCTGGATGGAGTTGCACTGCTCCAAACAAACCCAGTGCACAACTTGTGGGTCCTCCTGGACTCACGACTCCTGCCCGAAGAGCAGGTGGCAGTCAGAGCTAGGAGGGCCTTTGCACAGCTTCGTATTGAGCTCCAGTTGCACCTGTTCCTACATTGGGGGGCTCTGCTCATAGTCACTTATGCCCTAGTCACCTCCTGATTGGACTACTGTAATGCACTGTGCTGCCCTTGAAGAGTATCTGGAAGCTTCAGCTGGTGCAAAATGCAGCAGCACGGGCAGTTACGTGTGTCTCTAGAACAGCATATATTACCCCTCTGCTCCATGAGCTGCATTGGTTGCCATTCTGCTTCTGGTCCAATTCAAGGTGCTGGCTTTGACCTTTAAAGGCTTTCATGTCATGGGGCTGGGTTATTTGAGGGACTGCCTCTCCCCGATTATATCTGCCCATCCCATCAGACCCACAGAAGAGGCATGCTATGGGTCCCATCTGCTAGGGACATACACTTGGTGGGACCCAGGAGGTGGGCCTTCTCTGCCATGGAGCCCACCTTATGGAACATTCTCCCCCCTGAAGTGAGACTGGCTTCATTCCTGTTGATTTCCCAGAAGTCCCACAAAAGTCCCCCCTTGTTATGCTATCAGGTCTGGGGTACCCAGGGGACTGGCAAGGTACTGAGATGGCTCCATTGTTGTTGACATTTGCTGCCATCTCTTAGTCTTCAATTCCAATTTCTTAATTTTTTTATATGTTAACTGTTCTATAGTTTTATTGTATGCCACCCAGAATCACTTTTTCATGAGATGGGAAGCCATATAAATTTGATGAATGGATAAATAAATAAATAACAATAGTTAATAATAAATTAACTATTATATAAATAAATAAAATATTGCTTAAGAAGCAAAGCTACATGTTCCCTTTCTTGGTGCAATACAATTTGGGAAGACAGAGCATAATCTCAGTAGGAGTGTTAATACTGAGCAGTTGATTGGCTTTTGCATTGTCTTCTTTTACCTTCAACAAGAAATATCTCAAGCCTTCTTCATTTCTATCAGTCAAACTGGTATTATCAAGGTATACGAGGCATTTGTTCAGCATTTTGTATGATATATTCTGAATATAAGTTAAATAAACAGGGGGAGCATATAAACAGTGCACTCCTTTTCCAATTTTGAACAATGTAGTTGCTCTATATTCCATTCTAACTGTAAATCATTGTAAAATGTTTTTCACTAGGCAGATGAGATAGCCCTTCAAAACATGAGAGTGTCAAACTACCTATAGCGTGCTGGAGTCTACACAATCAAAACCCATTTCATAATCAATGAAGCAAAAGCAGATGGTGAATAATAATAATAATTAAACATATGCTGCCTGGCTCAACAATCAAAGACATTACAATGAAATCAATAAAACGTAAATGTTAAAGATAAAAGACAGCAAGCATGATGAGTGAAGTCTCACTCTCCCTAGCTAAAGGCCTTAATGAAGAGCCGGGATGTTTAGAACTCCTTTGCCCTTTCCACCATCTACTGAATATTAGCAATTTGATCTCAAGTGCCTCTGCCTCTTTGTATATCCAGCAGTTCTCATGTCATGTATTGTTGAAGTCTGGATTACAAAATCTTGAACTAGCCTATGAGATAAGTATAGTCGTTCAGCAGCTTGAGCATTCTCTAGCAATGCTCTTTTTTGGTATTAGAAAACAAAATGATATTTTCGAGACCCTTAGCCACTGCTGTGTTTTCCATATTGCTTTCACAGCTCATGTATCACTTTAACTGCATCATCTTGTAAGATTTTAATGGATCTGCTGATATTTCATCTACTACTGAAGCTTTGTGGTTAGTAATAGTTTCTAGGACCAATTTTATTTTTCTTTCCAAAGTGTCTGCCTCCGGTTCAGTGATCAAACCTTCATCTATATGTTGGTATCCTTTTTGTATAGTTTTGTACAGTTCTTCTATATAATCATGCCATTTCTTTTTTATATCTTCTTTCTCCACTAGATTTTTGTTTTCATTTTCTTTTATCATGACCGTCTTTTTATTAAAGCTTCCCTTGATTTCTGTAATTTTCCTAAATAAATCTCGTGTCCTTCTCATCTGACTTTTATCTGCAATCTCTTTGTATTTTCTTGTTCTTCTCTGGAACAATATTTAGTTGGGCAATTTTCCTCTACCTCTGATGGCTTCTCCATCTTTGCTTGCAGAGCGTATAGTCAGTTAATTCCAATGTTGAACAACCAATGATGTCCATCTGTAGAGTTGTCTGAAGAAGGTGTTTGCTATAAAAATTTAAATTCCTGACATATTAGTCTGACTCCTGCTTCATTTCATACAGTGAACCAATTTTTTTCTGTTGTTCCAGATTATTTTTAGTTGTAATTCCAGCATTCCAGTCTCCTATAATTAATGTCACATCTTTTTTTATATTGTTTTCAATGTTGCATCAATAGTGCATTATAGTTCACCAAAGAGCTGTTTGGTTTCCGTCTGCACCTGGGGTTGAAGCGTGGACTTGAATCATGTACGTCCCAATGAAGCCTCAGACTGAAGCAAGGCAATTACAGACCTGAGAGCTTTGATTGATGTGTTGTAAATCTTCCAGCAGGGACCGAAGCAGGCTATTTAGACACTGAGCAACAAAGAGAGATTGCTTGTCACATAAATCACAACAGTGTTGCAAGCTGCTAGCTGGAAGAATTCAGAGGCAGGAGTGCCAGTAGCAGTCCAAAAGGTCAAGCACCAGAGAACGCCATGGAAACCAGTCCAAAACTCCAAACACATGACAAGGAGGCAGGAGGAGCTTGGAACATAATACCATAGAAACACAGGTCAGGAAGCAGAAAGGCTGTTTCTAACAAAGGGAAGGGATCTGGAGCACACCCTTATGTACCTAGAGTCCTTGGTTATGCTTAATTAGAGAAGTTAACATCCCTTCCCCTCAAGGAGCTGTGCTGACCTCTGCTGTTCAGCTCTTGTTAGCTGGTGGTGTGATTTAGAGCTTGGCATTCTTCCAGGGTCAAATTCAGGCTCTGAATCAAGAGCCTCCTGCAGTGACTCATCCTCACCACTTGCAGGTGGCTGACGGCATTTTGCCTCCTGAACCACAGGCTGAAAGTCTGCCAGGTTCTTCTCTTCAGCCTCAGAATCATAGGAACCCATAACACTGTAATGTTGATTATCTTCCCTTGGATTCAATTTGCGATCACTCTGTGATTTTGGGGTTGTATCTGAGCACCAACCTTGAGACCTTTTTGTTAATAATAATGGCTACACCATTCTTCTATGATATTCTTGTCTACAGCTGTAATGGTATGTGAGAAAGACCTTGGGAGATGGGGCAAAGAGATGCTGCCTAGGGAATGGTCAGATAAGAGAGAGCAGAGCCCACAGCTGGATAGTGGGCAGGGCAAGTGCTCAGAAGGGATCCTCCCTAGTTTCTTGGGCTGTAAAAGAGATGGCAGGAGAACTGTACTTTCAGACTTGCAAGATTCCATTTATATAGCTTTACAATAAAGTAGAATTAGCTTATCTAGTTGTGTTTCCTGTCTGGTCTACCTGGTAAGGCTGACAACAATAGATCTGATGATCCTCTGATGTGAAGTGACCCATTCCACTCCATTTCAGTTCATTGATTCCCTAAAATGTCAGTGTTTAGTCTTGACATTTCTACTCTGACATCAAGTTTGCCTTGGCTCATTATTTTGACATTTCACATACCAATGGAATACCTATCTTTGCAGCACTAAGCTTCCCTTTTGCCTCTAGGCACTTCACCAGCTGAATGTTCTTTCAACTTTAATCTAGCCACATTATAAACATCAGAGCCTTCTGCTTGTCCCCAGTAGTTTATTAGAAACTTTCTGACATAAGGGACTTATTTTCCTTAGCATGTTGACATTTTCATGGTTATGAGTGTCCATTTTATTTCCTTGGCAGAACACAGGAATTATTTGTCAGTTCCTTATCCAGTAGATCATATTTGGTCTGGTTCCTCATCTATGACCTGCCCATTATGAGGGACTGTTATGTTCACTCCCAATGGCATAGCTCATAGCACCATTAAGGTGTTCAGGCTTCTTTACTATCACAAGGTACCAATCCATGAAAAGGGGCAGCATATATATTTATGTGTATAGGGAATAAGGAAGATGACCTTGATAGAGATACGCAGGAGCTGTTCACTAGACAAAAGGGGCTGAAGTGTTTTTAAGTCCAAAGCAGCCATATAATATTTGGAAGTGGCTCAGACAGACACCTTCCTCATTGACTGAACTATAAGAAGCAGGAGTAAGTACACTACAATCAGACATGCAAGATCCTATTATAATCACTAGGGCAAGGATTTCTATGACATGTCATATTTTTTCTGGAACCTTTATTTGAATTTGTAAGTAAGTTAAAACATGTTTTAGAGTAATATGGTGAGAATTAGATGCTTTTTATTTTGCCTGAAAAGTCATATTTGACTTTTTAAAGGTGCTATGTCATATTTCTGCTTAATTTTGTAACAAACGTCATATTTTGGTCATATTTTGGTCATTGGCAACCCTCCTGATAAGCCAGCAAGTTTGAGCCAGCAAAGAAAGTGAGAATTTGCCTGTTTTTTTCTTTTTCTTATCCGCTCCCCAACTCAGGGAGGGGTACGTGTGTGTGTGAGAGAGAGAGAGAGGGAGGGAGGGAGGGAGGTTGGGAGATTGGGAACAAAGGCTTCTCCCCTGACCAGGCCTGAAAAAAAGGTGTTTTCCTCTCTTTTTTTGCCTGTTTTGTTTTCTTTTTCTTATTTGCTCCCCAACTCAGGGGTGTGTGTGAGGGAGGGAGGGAAAGGGAAAGGGCTTCTCACCTGACCAGGCCTGAAAAAAAGAGTGAGAATTTGCCTTTTTTTTTTCTTTTTCTCATTTGCTCCCCAACTCAGGTGTGTGTGTGTGTGTTCGAGGTGGTGGAGTCACGTGAGAGCTGCAATCTGATTTCAACATGCCTAAAAGTAGATGTTCAGCAAGTGTGAACTTACAGTGTCTTGTTCAAGAATCTGGGAAGCAGATGTTCAGTAGCGATGGTGATATTTTGTTCTGTAAATTGTGTGAAGTTACAGTATCGGCCCAAAAGTGTTTTAATATTCAACAACATTGTGGCACCACGAAACACAAGAGTTGTTTAGCAAGATTTACCTTCACTGAGAACAGGCAACATCTCTCTCCATTGAAGGAGCTTCTTCTTCAACTGCAGGTTCATCAAATACCCAGTCAGAATTTTGTAAGGATCTCTGTACAATGATGGTTACTTCAAATATTCCCTTAAGGAAATTAAGTAGTGGTAGCCTCAAGCATTTGTACACCAGTCACCCAATTCCAGATGAATCAACTGTAAAATAAAATTACATCTCTGCCTGCTATGAAGATGTGTTAGAAAAAATAAGATCTGCTGTTGACAATAAGATATGGGTTTCAACAGATGCAACAAATGATGTAAATGGAAGATATGTAGCCAATGTTATTATTGGCACTCTGAAATGGGACCAGCCTGGTGAAGTATTTCTTCTAACATGTGAAACTCTACAAAAAGTAAACAATTCCATTATTTCTATGCTCTTTGACGATTCTATGAAACTTCTCTGGCTGGATGGTGTAAAAAGGGGAAATATCCTTCTCTTTGTAACAGATGCTGCTCCATACATGACTAAAGCAGCCAAGGGACTTAAACTTCTTTATCCAAAAATGATCCATATCACATGCCTTGCACAAAGTTTACATAGAGTGGCCAAAGAAATTCGAAGCAACTATCCTGATGTAAATAAGATAATTTGGAATGGGAAAAAAATGTTCATTAAAATTCCACTTCGAGTACAAAAGTTCAAAGAAATTGTTCCTACTTTGGCTCTCCCTCACCAACCTGTTGTGACACGTTGGGGGACTTGGCTGGATGCGGCTATGTATTATTTCACAAATTATGCTTCCTTGTAGCAGATAGTCAAAGAATTTGACTGTTGTGAATCTTCCTCCATCAAGATTGTGCAAGATTCCTTTTCTGAAACCTTGGCTGGAAATTTAGCACACATAGAATCTAACTTCAGTGGATTATCAAGAGCAATCACCCACTTTGAAACTGTAGGAGTGGGACTTAGTGATGCACTGAACATTGTAAAACAAGCTGAGAGTGATTTAAAGCAAGCAAAGGGGAAAGTGGCTGAAAAAATTAGTGATAAACTGCAATCTGCAATTGTGCTACAATCTAATCTGGGTTATTCAACACTTTGCAAAATAAGTAACGTTCTAAATGGACTCAAAGCAAAATTTGAAGACTTCGAGCCAGAATTTTCTCCAGATGAGTTTGCTTTTTTCAAATTTGTTCCTACAATCTCTTATGATGTGGAACGGAGTTTCTCCAGATACAGGAACATACTGATGGACAACAGAAGGAGTTTTGAGTTTGATAACCTCAAGATGCACGTGGTCATCCAATGCAATTCTGCTGTTAATGAAAACTAAACCAGGGATGACCATTTTACTCTCAAAATGTTTCTTTGATTCCTTCAATACTAGCACTTCTGCACTGGAAGTGAAGAAGAATAAACTTTTTAATTTGTGTGTGTGTGTGTCTGTGTGTGTGTGTAAGCACAGATTTTTAAAAAATTGGGTGCTAATTTCAGAAAAATTGTAAAGTCATATTTTTGCTTTAAAAGTCATATTTTTGGTTTAATTGGTCATATTTAAATAATTTTAAGGTCATAAATGCTTGCATATTTCTAACATTTTTAGGTCATAGAAATCCTCGCCCTATTAATCACCAATCTCAAGAAAATCCTTCTTGTAGAATTGATTCCTGGTCTGTTCCTTCTAGTTCCTTCTGTGTGTGTATTTCAAACTATTTTTTTTTCCAAACTTCACTTTGTAAGCACAATAATATTACTATAAATTTATACATTTGCTTTTAATGTTTGCAGCTCCAAGTAACATCTACAGTATATAAACTGACTCAAAACCTTTAAAATGACTGATTAGAATAACTTTCTCCACAGACCTATATTAAAAAAATACTATTGGAGGCACATAAAGAAATGAGATAGGTCACTTTGATTATAAACATGTCATTAAAATCTAACCTTTTATTTTCGCAAAATAGGAACAAAATAATATTTTTAGTTGTCTAAAATGAATGAATAGCAACCTATATTTTCTAATACAAACTTTCTAACTCTCTAAATCTAACAGAGAGAAATGCAAATTATTTATTGTAACACACATGAATAAAAAAACTCCACTATTGCCAAGAAGAGCTAGATACTAGTTTTATTCCCCAAAGTGCAATGGAGACTTACTTTATCCTACTTCAACAATTGATGAATTTGTCATTGGTACAGCATTTGAATTTTATTCTATCGCAATGCATTTTTTAAAAATCCCTTCTCTTTTTTTTCATTATGATGAAAGCCAAGTGTAACCTGATTTACATTTGTAATTTAAAAATAAGACAGGCATCCTGAAATACACATGTTAAATGTATGGGTAACTTTACATTTTTATATTCTTAGCCATGGACTAAGCCAAAGAATGAGTTTGTTTTCTGAGAAAAATTGCAGATTGCAATGCATAGAAAAGTACTTTTTGTTAAAAATATAATGCAAGATATTTAAAAATTAGAGTTTAAAATGATTTTCGAATGGGCAGATTATGTAACAAAGCCCCATGACTATTGGTTTTATGTTTATGGCCATGTGAAACCTCATTTTAGAGCTCTAATTTGAAGGCAATTAAGTTGAAGGCAATTGAATTGTATCCTCAGATAAAATTGATTTATCTCAAATCAAAGCAAGTGCTTTGAATCAATTTAGTGACCTGAAAGACTTCATTTTTTTCTGCCTTTATTTATTTGATTAAAGAGGATGACAAAAAAGAAAGAAAGAAAATGGAAGAAAAACAAAAAGAAAAAAAGGAGAGCAAAGCTTTGGAGCGTGTGCAACACTCTTTCATCAAACTCAAACTGCATCTTGCCTGATTCACACATCCCAAATTGAAATGCAGCAATTCAGTTTCAAAAGCAAAAAAGGTTCTTTGCAAACACAAAACCCATCTGCGGCTCCTTAAACTATTTTTTTTCTTTTCCTGGGGTTGTGCAATAAAGTGCTGTGCTGTTCTAATAATTACGGCATAACTTGCTGGTAAATTCTCAGAACCTAATTACCTTGAAGAAAGGATGGAAAATGAGACAGATGCATTGGAGAAGAAAATCAGGATATGAAGATTTGTCGATCTACTCACAGTACTAGAATAAGCTCATTGATAAGTAGGAGCCAGTATGGATTTTTCAAGAATTTTCCTTCCGTATAGACTTTCAAGAAAGGACAAACCAGATTAAGTACAATGATTTCTGAACTATGCTTCTGAATGATGGCTTAGGTTGGCTGGAGTTCTTGTCAAGGCAGAAGGAAATGTGATTCTGTTTAAAAAGGCATTTCATGGCACTTCAAACTCTTTATCAGCATTATCAATAGCTAGAATGAGTACATTGTTGGTACTGGTGCTTACATAGACGCTCTGGGCTCCAAGGCAAACCTGCCTGATGGGGCCCCCATCCCAACTTTAATTAAAGAGCTAGTGGCTACCTTCAAGAGAGCAAACCTCTTGTGTTGCCTGAGGCTTCCATCCACAATCACTATCCGGAGACAAATAGAAACAGCAATGGCTTGAGGTTCTTGCTTGTGGGTGGAGCAGGATCAGCAAATTATGTACTATCAGTTATGGGCTGTAAAGATTAGCCCGTCACTAGATGCCAGAAAAGAGTTAGAGTGCCTTTGTTGGCATCTAATCAATAATCCTGAGGCTGACTGCTGTATTCACCAAGCACCCCCTTTCTTCTGATGCTTTACCTTAGCCCAGTGTTTCTGGGGAATTCTGGGAGTTGAAGTCTACCCATCTTAAAGTTGCCAAGGTCAAGAAACACTGTCTTAGCCTATTGCATTATTCAAGGTAAATGCTTATGTTTGTTCTGAACACACACCAGCCCTGCAGCAGACCATACCCAGGTGGTTAAAGAAAAAGTAGTAGGCCCCAAGATGGCTACCAGCCCTGCACAGACTGTATTTACATTATTGTGTTAGCACCTGCATGAGTCATACACATGTAGAAGCCTCTTCCAGCATTTCCAGTAACTGGATGGAAATGTCAGAAGAGGCTTCTGCTCATGTACTGATGCCTCTTCTGATTATAGGAACACCCAGAGGAGGTCAGATTGAAACAGTAGCCCATCTCATTCAAGAATCTCTCAAAATGCCAACAGAAACTCAAGCACTTTGCCAAGCATGGCCAACTGCATACTAATTGGACATTTCCCCACTTGGTAGGATCCATTCACGACAAAGAATTATCTGGATGTAAGAAATATGATCTCAAAACCCTTGAATAACTTAGTTTTGTCATGATCACTACTGATAATGATTTTCCCATTTCCCTTCCATGGAAAGTATAGCTATGTAGAAAAGTTGTTTTCTGGATAGGCTCATGGAATAAAAATATTAAACAATAGGTATCATTAAATCTTGAGTCATTAAATTGTTAACGTTGTTCCAAAGTTTAATGTCTTTCTGTTTAAATTAGTAAGAAAAAGCGAACATGAAAGCCAATATACTTCTAATTTTAAAACATCTGACTCTTTGGAACCAAGGATCCTCCTAATAAAGAAGCTATGGTTCACTGTTTAGTAACTTCCTTGATTAATATGCAGTTGGAGGAGAAAGGACTTACAGAAGCAGCAACGGGTCAGTTGCATACAATTTGGTGTGGGGAGGAGGGGAGATTGCTACAAGTGACATTTTAAGACGTGATGTGATTTCAAACAGCTCCAGCCTATTGTGTGTGACAATCTCATTGGAGGAAGCTGAACTTGTTACTATGACAGCATGCTTTGACTGTAACATTCATAGAAGATAAATAATTTCAATTTAGTCTGTCCAGTTGCTTTATTATTAAAGCTGACTAGGAAGCAAGAGCAAGCATCACAAGAGAAATCACTGCAATATACATCTGTCACATCATAATATGGTAGGATCAGAGATCATCCATGGGTGTCATAATTGTAATTTCAGAAAGTCTAGCAGTGTTTACATGATAACATCCACCTGTATCTCTTGAGCTTGTATTTCCAATTTGCTGCCTGTTTGCATTTATTGGGAAATGAAGTACTTCATGTTGTTAAATATGGTGTAAATAAGTTAGGCCTGACTGTGAGAGACCAGCATGATATGCAGAACTGCCAGATAAACCGAAAAGGCAAGGGGAGCAAGTCTGTCCATTTTACAAGCCTGTGCATGGTCTGTGAGACACAGCGGAGCAGCAGACCATAAACCCAAGCTTTATATAGCCTCTATAAATAGTGCCGATATAGAGCCCTATTCATCCAAATTCCTTGACCATAAATAGGAACAAATGTTTCATTTTGTAGGAACTGATGAGGCATACTTTTAAAAGAGTGCCATTAATTATGAACAACAGCAACAGTTTCCTGCTTGATAAGGCCATTTCCTTATCAACTTTCAGATATTAGTTACTAACTGGAGGCTTACTATTGCTCTAAAGCTTGAGCACATGGGGAATGTAATGTTTAAAAATCCACTAGGCTGAAATTCCATACACACTTAGCTAGGTGTCAGTCCGTTGAGCATAGCTGGCCTTCGTACCGAGAAAGCATTCATAGGTTGTGTCATTACTGTATTCTTATTGTCCACTATACTCACAGTGCCTGTGTTTGTTTTTCAGTATCACAAGACCCTGCAAGGTTTGATGTTGGCATGCAAAGCTGCTCACATCAAGAACTCAGTACGTGGTAAGAAGCTTTCAAATCTTACGCTTGCTGTGTATAGCTTCAGCATGAATATTGTATTGTCACTTCTCCAGGGCCTTCTGCTGAATGTTAGTTTCACTCACTTTCAGATCAAATTGGTTAACAGAACAAATGTTACAAATTCAAACTTAAGAGTGCAGTTATGGATGATTCCGTTGTTTTCATTTTCATCAAAAGTTAATTTCAATCAAACATGCAAGCTCTGCCCATTTAGATGCCTGAATTTTAAAAGTCCCCATTAATAATCATTGCATTTTTGTGAGTGGTTACTTTAAATATACATATTGCTTTTGAACAGCACAATGCAGTCTCAATCTTTTTTGTGTCTTTGCATTAATTTTCTAGTGGGCTTTTTCTCAGTACAATCATTTTAGTATGTGTACTTTGAACTGCAAACTGAGAGTCAGTATTCTAAACAGTGGATATTTCACTATGCATCTATGCTTCAATTTTTCTTAGATATTCAGATGGCCCAAAGTGATTTACTTACACAAAAACAAGAATTTCTCAAACTTTCCTAAACTTAAATGTTCAGTGCATCAAAGCAACTGGAGTAGCACACTGTGTATCTCAGAATGATAATCCAGTGTATCAACACAGGGAAGACCTACAAATGAACATTTCTATCTCCATTCTTTCCACTTCTACCCAAAATATGTTGTCAGATGCATTTTCTGATAAAGAAAAACAGTATTTATCGAAGCAAATATTTGTAGCTCAGGGTTGAACTTGGTGCTCTCTGAGCCTTGTTGTTTTCTTGCAGACATTTCATTGCCAGACTAGGCAACATCTTCAGTGCGCACGAACTGAAGGCAGTGAATTGGCATAGCTTCTTTCATCCAAATCAGTCCTATGAATGCTATTGTATTTACAAACTTATAAAGCTACCACACTTCCTTTAAGAGAGTAAAAAAAAACTAGGTTTTTTTCCAGTTATTTTTGCCTGCAATGTATCTTATAATATGACTGCAAAGATAAGGTAGCTGCTATGGTTGGATAGAAACTGGGATAAATTGTTACACTAGGTTAACCAGCTACGTAACCATGTGGGATCATACCTAACTACTGCTTGATGTTTGGTTACTTCTAAAGCAATTGCATCTTTCTCTTTTCCTTTCATAATTGCACCTATTATCGTCTTGCTTCCCACCCACCCCCTTTAACCATAAAAAAGTAAAGACAAAGACTCCCTTGAGTTCTGGTGACTTTACAAACTCATCCAGGTAGTTTTCTGGGAAAGTGATTTCCATTTACGGCTTCCAAAATGTTTTCTTTTTAATTTTCAAATCTACCTTACAGCCCTAGGATTTCTTTGGGTCTTCTATCTAACCGAGTCCAATCTTGCTTGAGATTGTCATTGTTGCTTTTATCAGCCAAAGTCAGCTATGTGCTGCCACTTGGTGTACCTTCCAACAAAAGAACTGTAGGTAACCACTGCATGTCTGGTTTTGTTGTTTACACTCAGTGTAAAGATGGTAGGAGAGCACTGGGAATTAGCAAAGGATCCCTACTTAGTTTACAGTAGAAAAACAGAATAAAATCAATTTGAAATACATTAAACAAAACTGCTCTCATGATTGCAACTAATACAGCAGTTCCATTTTTTTCTTAAATATATGGTTAATATCTTTGACATCATTAAACCCATTTACACAACATTATCTGTATCATTTAAAATATACTTATTGAGTTTTTTATTTATTAGTTCAATTTATATGGCCATCCAACTCAAATTCATGATTCTGGGTGGCTAGCCACAGTTTAAAACACCATAAATCACATAACAGTGAAAACACAGACATATGTAACCAGTGGCCAGAGTGAAAACAGAGCAACCAACACAATTCAACATAACCATTGCATGGGCAGATCCACACCTCCTGACTCCAGGGCCCGGGGACAAAGCCAAGACCTATGGAAGGCCAGCAGAGTCAGGGCCAATCTAATCACAGGGGCTGATGTTCCAAAGGGTGAGCACCACAACAGAAGAGGGTCTCTTCCTGGGCTCTGCCAGATGGCAGACCCTAAATCAGTAGTGTTTTGGTACGTGTAGATATGATGTGGCCAGACAACAAGCTATCTTTATTAAATTAAATAACTTTTTCACAGCACCATTGCAAATAGCTTTCCTAAACAGAAGCATTTATAAAACAGTATACATTTTATATGTAAAACAATGTGGGATGCAAAAATCCAGAACCCCACTAGATGATAGCAAACAGTACGAGAAAGGTCTAATGCTTTACTGCCATCTAGCAGTCCTCTCTTTTTTCTGAAGACCACATATAGTAGTTCTAGGTAACACAGATAAATGTGTCTAATTTATATGGACACTTGGGCTAGGCCTCAGATTGTTTGACAGCCACTGCAAGTTTGGAAGCTACAAGTAGAGCAGAACTCTTAGACATGTTATTAAGCAGCCACTCTTTTTTTTTTCCTTTTACCCTAGAGTAAGCAAGAAGACTCCGCAAAGGATCGTTACCTTGTCGTGGTGCTGGAGCTTGAGCACCTCAATGATGCCATGAGCTAAACCGTGAAGGGCCACCCAAGACGGGAAGGTCATGACAGAGAGGTCAGACTAAATGCGATCCCTGGGGAAGGTAATGGCAACCCACCCCAGTATTCTTGCCGTGAAAACTAAATGGATCAGTACAACCAGAGATATGTCGGTATACCATCGGAAGATGAGACCCCCAGGTTGGAAGATGGTCAAAATGCTACTGGGGAGGAACAGAGGATGAGCTCAACTAGCCCCAGTCGTGATGACGCAGCTAGCTCAAAGCCGAAAGGACGGTTAGCGGCCGACGGTGCTGGTGGTGAACGGCGAATCCGATGTTCTAAGGATCAACACACCATTGGAACCTGGAATGTAAGATCTATGAGCCAGGGCAAATTGGATGTAGTTATTGGTGAGATGTCAAGATTAAAGATAGACATTCTGGGCGTCAGTGAACTGAAATGGACTGGAATGGGCCACTTCACATCAAATGACCACCAGATCTACTACTGTGGACAAGAGGACCACAGAAGAAATGGAGTAGCCTTCATAATTAATAGTAAAGTGGCTAAAGCAGTGCTTGGATACAACCCCAAAAACGACAGAATGATCTCAATTCGAATTCAGGGCAAGCCATCTAACATCACAGTGATCCAAATATACGCCCCAACCACAAATGCTGAAGAAGCTGAAGTAGAGCAGTTCTATGAGGATCTGCAGCACCTACTGGACAACACGCCTAAAAGAGATGTTATTTTCATCACAGGAGACTGGAATGCTAAGGTGGGCAGTCAAATGACACCTCGAATTACAGGTAAGTATGGCCTGGGAGAACAAAACGAAGCAGGACATAGGCTGATAGAATTTTGCCAAGACAATTCACTCTGCATAACAAACACTCTCTTCCAACAACCTAAGAGACGGCTTTACACATGGACTTCACCAGATGGACAACACCGAAATCAGATTGATTACATCCTTTGCAGCCAAAGGTGGCGGACATCTGTACAGTCGGTAAAAACTAGGCCTGGAGCTGACTGTAGTTCAGATCACGAACTTCTTCTTGCACAATTTAGGATCAGACTAAATAGATTAGGGAAGACCCACAGATCAGCTAGATATGAGCTCACGAATATTCCTCAGGAATATGCAGTGGAGGTGAAGAATAGATTTAAGGGACTGGACTTAGTAGATAGGGTCCCGGAAGAACTCTGGACAGAAGTTGGCAGCATTGTTCAGGAGGCGGCAACAAAATACATCCCAAAGAAAGAGAAAACCAAGAAGGCAAAATGGCTGTCTGCTGAGACACTAGAAATAGCCCAAGAAAGAAGGAAAGCAAAAGGCAACAGCGATAGGGGGAGATATGCCCAATTAAATGCAAAATTCCAGAGGTTAGCCAGAAGAGATAAGGAATTATTTTTAAACAAGCAATGCGCGGAAGTGGAAGAAGACAATAGAATAGGAAGGACAAGAGACCTCTTCCAGAAAATTAGAAACATTGGAGGTAAATTCCAGGCAAAAATGGGTATGATCAAAAACAAAGATGGCAAGGACCTAACAGAAGAAGAAGAGATCAAGAAAAGGTGGCAAGAATATACAGAAGACCTGTATAGGAAGGATAACAATATCGGGGATAGCTTTGACGGTGCGGTCAGTGAGCTAGAGCCAGACATCCTGAAGAGTGAGGTTGAGTGGGCCTTAAGAAGCATTGCTAATAACAAGTCAGCAGGAGACGACGGCATCCCAGCTGAACTGTTCAAAATCTTGCAAGATGATGCTGTCAAGGTAATGCATGCTATATGCCAGCAAATTTGGAAAACACAAGAATGGCCATCAGATTGGAAAAAATCAACTTATATCCCCATACCAAAAAAGGGAAACACTAAAGAATGTTCAAACTATCGAACAGTGGCACTCATTTCACATGCCAGTAAGGTAATGCTCAAGATCCTGCAAGGTAGACTTCAGCAGTTCATGGAGCGAGAATTGCCAGATGTACAGGCTGGGTTTAGAAAAGGCAGAGGAACTAGAGACCAAATTGCCAATATCCGCTGGATAATGGAAAAAGCCAGGGAGTTTCAGAAAAACATCTATTTCTGTTTTATTGACTATTCTAAAGCCTTTGACTGTGTGGACCATAACAAACTGTGGCAAGTTCTTAGTGGTATGGGGATACCAAGTCATCTTGTATGCCTCCTGAAGAATCTGTATAACAACCAAGTAGCAACAGTAAGAACAGACCACGGAACAACGGACTGGTTTAAGATTGGGAAAGGAGTACGGCAGGGCTGTATACTCTCACCCTACCTATTCAACTTGTATGCAGAACACATCATGCGACAAGCTGGTCTTGAGGAATCCAAGGCTGGAGTTAAAATCTCTGGAAGAAACATTAACAATCTCAGATATGCAGATGATACCACTTTGATGGCTGAAAGTGAAGAGGAACTGAGGAGCCTTATGATGAAGGTGAAAGAAGAAAGTGCAAAAGCTGGCTTGCAGCTAAACCTCAAAAAAACCAAGATTATGGCAACCAGCTTGACTGATAACTGGCAAATAGAGGGAGAAAATGTAGAAGCAGTGAAAGACTTTGTATTCCTAGGTGCAAAGATTACTGCAGATGCTGACTGCAGTCAGGAAATCAGAAGACGCTTAATCCTTGGGAGAAGAGCAATGACAAATCTCGATAAAATAGTTAAGAGCAGAGACATCACACTGACAACAAAGGCCCGCATAGTTAAAGCAATGGTGTTCCCTGTAGTAACATATGGCTGCGAGAGCTGGACCATAAGGAAGGCTGAGCGAAGGAAGATCGATGCTTTTGAACTGTGGTGTTGGAGGAAAATTCTGAGAGTGCCTTGGACTGCAAGAAGATCAAACCAGTCCATCCTCCAGGAAATAAAGCCAGACTGCTCACTTGAGGGAATGATATTAAAGGCAAAACTGAAATACTTTGGCCACATCATGAGAAGACAGGACACCCTGGAGAAGATGCTGATGCTAGGGAGAGTGGAAGGCAAAAGGAAGAGGGGCCGACCAAGGGCAAGATGGATGGATGATATTCTAGAGGTGACGGACTCGTCCCTGGGGGAGCTGGGGATGTTGACGACCGACAGGAAGCTCTGGCGTGGGCTGGTCCATGAAGTCACGAAGAGTCGGAAGCGACTAAACGAATAAACAACAACAAGCAAGAAGAACCCGAACAGGCTGAAACTCCCCTCATAGAGTGAACAGGGAGTTTAGGATGTCTTCTGAGGCAGACATATAGGCCTGGGACTGAAGCAAGGGGTCCTGAAAATAGAACAGCAAGACCCGCACTGGAATAATGATTTCTCAATTTCCAAAAGCCTGTCTTTCTGCTCTTAGTTACTATTCCAACCCCCTCTCTGTCATTTTACCTCAGTTGCCTGTTATTCTGATGTCTGGCTTGTCCCTGCACTCCAAAGATCTTCATTCTAGTCTCACACCTACTTCAGTGAGCTGTCCTTCCAGGCCCAGTGGCCATCGTTCCCTCTCTGCAAGGTGCTCTCATCGGTATTCCCCATCTCTTCTACCTTTTCAGTATGGTTAATATGTTTTTCTAACTTACTTAAGAGGCTGATAAAATAACAGAACAGAAAATGCAAGGTCAAGTGCTGCTGAGTCTGTTTGGGTATGTGTGTTTGCAGGTAAAATAAAAAGAGACTACTGTGGGAAAAATGAGATGATGGGTCCTAGAGCATAAAGAATGTTTTCTTGCTTCAAAAAAAAATAAAATGATGCATCTGTATATAAAGATGATACTTATTAAATATACAATTGTTATGGCAGATTGACTTATGGTAGTGGTAAGTGTGCCCTTCGTACTGTTGGTTTCTTCGACCTCATACTAATTGTCTAGAAGTGGGCTATAGTCATGCTGAAAATTTGGACTGTGTTCAACATTACCAGATGGAAATGATGAATGGGGGCTAAAGCAATTGGTAGTTTACCTCTTTGTAGCCAGAAGGTCTCCAATTTAATCATTGGGAACTCCAGTTCAAAGTGGAAAAAATACCCTTCTAGTAATTCTGAGTCCAAGAACAAGTAAACTTGTTCTTCAAACAACACCCCCTATTATTCCTAACACTATCTCTGGCTGAGGGTGATGGAAGTTGGAAACCACACTGGAGGAAAGGGGATCAAAATGCATGATTGAAGCCCCACCCCTATGTATGGCATGCATTGCACATGCATAAAAAGGGGTGGGGCTTTAATTGCATGGTCATACCTGCCATTTTGGCTTTTTGTAAAAAAAAAATCCTCTGAAGTTTCTCCATAAGAGTCTTTCAAGTTTCCCCCCAAAATTTCTATGTGTAATTTGGTGGCAACTATAGTTTTATCTACTCTTCTACTCTCCCATTACTCATCTTCTTTATGGTAAAAAAATGAAGTGTTGATGCTGGATTGTGACTAACACACTTTTTTTTTTTTAGGAACTGATGCTGGGAAGGCCAGAAAGAACATTTTCTCTCTTTTTAATTCCATTGCAACAGATTGCCCTTCTTATTAGCCTTTGTCCCTCCCAACAATCAGATGAAGTCATTGTCAGTCAGTGTTCCCAGTCAGTTATCCAAAATACAAAATGAATCTTTTCCACTAGATGGACAACAGCTGGATTTTGTAAGTGCTATAAAAAAAATGTAGCAAAACTGAAGTAGAAGGCTATGATTTAAGGAGACAGAAAGCATACCACTAATCTACAAAAGAAAACAGAATAAAGATTCCTCCCTGCTCAGTTTTCATTTGTCCCAGTTTGAGGTCTCACTTGCATATTGGCAACCATGCATCAACACACACCAACCCAGAGACAAAATATGAGCATTCCTCAAAGATATTTACAACTGTGAGCATGAAGTCAGACCAGCTGTGTTGGCTTAAAAACCTCTTTTCATCCCCTTGAAAAGGCAGAATGTTACAATGGACTGTTAGTATTTTTAAAAGTTTAAGAACACCTTGCTCTAATTAAATACTCACTTCCTTTCCCTCTTGCTGACATTTTTATTGATTAAAAAATAAATAATCAAAAAGAACAAGAAAAACCAACCATTTCCGTATTTCATTCTAGTTTGTGACATTTACTTACAGCAGAACTTGGCTGGACTTCAGCAAACAGCTGGGTGTTAAAGCTACAACTTACCAATTTTGAGTGGCACTTATTTTTCCCTTAGGAATAAAGGGTTCAACATTTCAAAGAGAATAATTTATGCAATGAATAGGTGTTGGAGGTTAAGGAAAATGAAGTTCATTGGTTTGTTTGTTTTTTCTCTTAGATAGTAACCTCAGTAAATATGAACAGCTTACCATCAAGGAATTGTCTATGAGAGTCAAATTCAAAACTTAAAAAAAAAAAATCACCAGCTTTAACTTAATTTTAAATGCTCAGTTTAATTGAATTGACACCCAGACAATTGACAAACAAAGATATAGGGTACTACAGATTTCAGGCTATGATCTTATTATGCACACTTATTTAGAAGTAAGGTACACTGAGAATAAACATAGTTCAATGTAGAATACTGTACTTCTAAATGTGTGTGATAGTCCTTCTGCCTTTCTAAAGAATTACTGGTTTGGAAAATTTTAATAAAAATTTATTCTAATACTAAATTAATTTGGCTCTTGTCTGTAATGTAGGAAATCAAATCCAATTACCTTGAAACATAGGAAAGGACAAACATGCCAGAAGAACCCTGTTATAGAGAGACCCTTCACATTGGGTGTGAAATTTCCCTAAAAATAATAAGAGGACTGAATATGTGTGTGTGTCTTACCCTAGATCATGACCATTTTCTGGAACTCTGTTATGATCTTCTGCAAATAGGATGTGCACATGACACTCCACTCCAGTAGTAAGGAAGCTACTTGGTGGCCTAAAAGCAGAGGGAAAAACATATCAGGGGCAGTTGAACACTGTAAAACCAATTAGGATTCTTGTGGCACTTAACAGAGTAACACATTACCCTTGTTTTTGCAGCAACAGCATCCTACCTCTCCAGAATTTACCACAAATTGAAATATATCCATATCTTCAAAAAAAAAAAATAACCCTAGCCCTATGGGAACTTTGGTGTTTTCCTTGTAACTTCCCTAAGTTATGCCTTAACAAATACTTCTGATGATATTTTATGTTGATTTATGTTTGATTTCTGTCAGGAATCTTATGACATTCAAAATCACCTATCTATTGCAACATAGAACTTGCAAGGCTCTGAACATCTGCTTTAGTCTCTAGAGCAGTGTTTCTCCACCTTGTCAAGTTTAAGATGAGTTCTGGCTGGGGAATTCTGGGAGTTGAAGTCCACCCATCTTAAACTCGACAAGGTTGCAAAACACTGCTCTAGAGTTCCTATAGATCAGCCAGACAAAAAAATGAGGCTTCTAGGTCATATGTGGCCAACACTGTAGCTAAGAATGATTTGCAACAAATTTCAGTCCCCATTTCCTGCCAATTCTCCATTGTGTTTCTCATTGCCAAAACACTACCATTTTCTCCAGGTATACCTGGCTCAGAGACATCACACTGACAACAAAGGTCCGCATAGTTAAAGCAATGGTATTCCCCATAGTAACATATGGCTGCGAGAGCTGGACTGTAAGGAAGGCTGAGTGAAGGAAGATCGATGCTTTGGAACTGTGGTGCTGGAGAAAAATTCTGAGAGTGCCTTGGACTGCAAGAAGATCAAACCAGTCCATCCTCCAGGAAATAAAGCCAGACTGCTCACTTGAGGGAATGATATTAAAGGCAAAACTGAAATACTTTGGCCACATAATGAGAAGACAGGACACCCTGGAGAAGATGCTGATGCTAGGGAGAGCGGAAGGCAAAAGGAAGAGGGGCCGACCAAGGGCAAGGTGGATGGATGATATTCTAGAGGAGACGGACTCATCCCTGGGGGAGCTGGGGGTGTTGGCCACTGACAGGAAGCTTTGGCGTGGGCTGGTCCATGAAGTCACGAAGAGTTGGAAGCGACTGAACGAATAAACAACATACCTGGCTCTACTCTCCTATCCACTCTCCACTTCCTCTTTCCACATCCTCAACTGGCAGGGACTCTAAGGCAATCACGGACTCAGCCCTACAAGGTAGACCAGACCAATAAACAGACACCACAAAGGCCTAAAACTACTTTTATTAGAATGGCTATCTTAACAGAATCTTGCAAGCGTGGATGTGCTTCACCCTTCCCTCTTATCTTCTTGAGAATTGAGGGGGAGGGTTCTGAGCATTTTCATACATTTCTCTCTATGAGCTTAAGCCACATTTACCTGTTTGTTGCCTTGGTAACGGATCTTCCCTCTCTCCGTCAGGGTCATCCTCTATGCTTTCTACACTTAACTGAAACTTCCCAGAGACTGGAGCAGTATGTCTAGGAATTACATCTTAATTTTAAAGGTAACTGCTTCCAACTGAGTGGTATCCATCTGATTCAGAACTTCTATCTCTCTTTAATTCAAATTCAGCACCCTTTTATCTGTGTTTCCTCCATCTGTTACATGTGAAAGGTGAAAGGTCCCCTGTGCAAGCACCAAGTCATGTCTGACCCTTTGGGGGATGCTGCTTTCGTGACATTTTCTTGGCAGACTATAGCAGGGTGGTTTGCCGTTGCCTTCCCCAGTCATCACCTTCCCCAGCGAGCTGGGTACTCAGTTTACCAACCTTGGAGGGATGGAAGGCTGAGTCGACCTGAGCCGGCTACCCAAGAATCCAGCTTCCACTGGGATGGAACTCAGGTCGTGGGGAGAGTTTTCAGCTGCAATACTGCCACCTACCACTCTGCGCACATACATATGTTATATTGCCTACCATATCTGATACTCAGTCATGCTGGCAGTTGTATCTTTATATCTGCCACATTCCTGCTCTTGCTGTGAACAGAATTCTGATATCAGTCCTGCTTCACCTTCTTGGCCTCCACGCACATGGGATATCTTACATTAGCCACATCTTCTCTTCCTGCCTAAGGAATCATCTACATGGCATCAATAAGACATAAGTGTAATTTACAAATAATCAGTTTCACCAGATTACTTCACTCACGAGCAGATGCCTTCTCCATTTAGTTGTGGAATGTTCTGAAACAGTAGGCAGTGTTCGATGACATTCTACAATTACAAATAATCTCTTTATAGTAAGAGATCTCTGGCAAGAGATCTCTCCTATTTTCTCTGTGTATTTGTGAGAGAGAGAAGGGTGAGAAGTTAACTGATTTTGCTTACAGACTGTTTACTTGAAATCTGAGTGTATCATCATGAAAAATCATTGGCTGCATTTGTCCGCCTCTATACGATGGTGATTATAAACATCTCTGCTGCTCTGGTGTCAACAAGATGGAATGCCATGTTCCTCGCTTAAATAGCACACAGCTCAGCCAGCTGGAAGATGGAGTTGCTTTTAGTCGATAAGAACAAAGAACAAATAGGAGGCCAGATTAGATTACTGTCTGTCACCAAGCCTTATGAGACTATTGAAGGCCAGCTTTAGTGACTAACTACGAGCAACCTAAAATATCCAGCCATTTTATAATATCTGCCTTTTCAAACTGCCTGCCTATTTTGTGATTGAGTGTCTCCTGCCAGGATTGTAGGCAATCTCTCATTGCAGTTTACACTCACAGGCCCTGCTGAAATTGGTCTCTTAAAATAATTGTTCAGGAAATATATAAAGTATCTCAAAGAATAGTTTTTGCACTCTCATGCACCAAGGATTTTTCTTTGCTTTCATCATTTCTGGGTGTAGAAATTACATATGGTGATTCTGTCCTGAAAAACCAATACAAAAAAAGCACCATTATGGGTTTTGACATACTAGGCCAAGTCTTAAAATGTAGTTCTGTTTTATATGATAGGTTATCACAGGTATTCTGTATATATATTGTTCTTCAGAGATTGATGGTAGACCCTGAGACATCCTTACACCATAAAAGATCAATCATATCATGATGGAAATAAAAGCCAGGCTGATTTTATTTACAGTTGCAATTAATCAAGCTATACACCTGAAGTAGATCCATATCTGAAAATGGGCGTTTAACACTCTTGCTTTCTGCTTCCACCCTATATCCAGCACGTTTGTAACTTTTATCCCAAAACAGACAGCAATCATAAGGGTATAAGGACAATACTATTTGAAAAGTAGGCCCTAGAGAGGCAGCCAAATTACAGTAATATTCTCAACCCCAGCTCCCTTGATTTTGAAATAATTTATCAAAAGGAAAAACTAACATGAGGCCCTCTTGTGCTGATAATTTGTTTAGCCTAAATTTAACTGGGAAAACAAGTGGTTTCAATTAAGCTGAGGGAAAGTACCTTTGGCATACATTCTAAAAGGCAAGAGGACATTCTAAGGACAGAGCAGAAATAAGATTTCCCTTTGCTCCCCCAAGACACTAAAGGGTTGGGCCCTTCCTATGCTAAACTTGAGCCGAATAGCTAGTTTCACCACTGGCACTGGGGATAACTAAGAAAATAAGCAAAGAAGTGAAGAGGCAAACTAAATCTCTATTTTTAGCAAAAGTTAGATCAGCAGAAGATCCTTGAAAATAGGTTCACACGGTAACTTCTCAAACCTTTTTACGAGAGACTTCTCATTCATTTTTTATTCAGTACAACAGCAGTAACTGTATGCCAGCAACAAAATACTACTGTCTTCCTAATTTCCCAAAGCCTGCTAAATAATATACACAGAGAAAGACAGACACATATATACACAAGCACTTCTCTCAGAAGAAGAGATCAAAGCCCTGTAACAAAACCTCAAGGGGTATCTCAAGTGTTCTGAAAATAGCAAGGAAACAGATCCACAGTCCATTAGATGCTATTTTAATCGTCCCAGCATTATGCCAGATGCAGAATATTCTTGGCTCTACTCATAGCGTTATCTGGTTGTATATTTGAGTTTATGACTCAGAATGTGCAATGTTCTTGGCAGGCACTGATATGGTAAAAAGATGTGGCTTCTGAATACAGATATCTGTAGGACTCACCGAAATCAAAAGCTTTTCATGCATGCAAAGCATAACTCATTTGCATATAAAAACAGTTCTCCTTCTGACTGAGCCATGCAAACAGCAGGATTGCTATGTTCATTCAGACAAATGATAGCTCTGCTCAGCATTCTGCATGCTGGGAATAAATAAAGCAACAGGTTATGCAATCAGCTGAATGGAGTAATAAAAAGTTTTATGAAAGACATCTTTTCAAGCTACAGTTTGGGATGCTGCATGACAGAACGCTTTTCCCCTTCAAGCACACATTTACAAACAGCTTTCCCTGTCTGTAGAAATAACATATTAGGAATAATTCAAACTAGCCTTGGCCCTAACCTGTAAGTTTCTCTGTATAGAAAAGGTTAATCATTTGATTGCCTCACTTGTAGCATGAAGTTCTACAATACAGCAATACAGTATACGGCTCAATATTGGTTCTGCATGTAAAAGACATCCAATGTGAAATTCAGCACATGAACTCTTTTTCATACAACTGGCTCTAATATTACATGGTATGTTTGATATCCATCACGCAAGTGGGAATACAACTTTTACATTCTTTAGAAAAGTACCAATTTTGCAGTCCATGTGGACTGATTCCAGTAAGACCTTGCTCCTTGATCTAATGTTCATTGTAGTTACCAACTCTGCCTCCTGGGGTTAAACAATTGATTGAAACATTGTGAATGCTGGTTGGACTGATTCCTAATGAAATAATAATGTCCACATTTCTTTCTTTAATTTAAGCTGAAGACAGATGTAAGAGACTTTGTTTAGCCATGCTGCTTGTAAACCTCCCTTCAGATGTGGAGAATGGCACAGAAATTCAGTGGTTTATTCAGAGCTTTTTAGTTTATAAAAAGAAAATGTGCATGTTTATCTGTGTAACTGACTGTGTGCCCCCTG
Source organism: Candoia aspera (assembly GCF_035149785.1). Classification (NCBI taxonomy): domain Eukaryota; kingdom Metazoa; phylum Chordata; class Lepidosauria; order Squamata; family Candoiidae; genus Candoia; species Candoia aspera. The sequence goes on along the minus strand of NC_086154.1, from coordinate 209,877,837 downwards.
CAAGGCAAGCCAAGCCAGAGACTTGAATTGCAATTGAATACTTACCAACATGTCAGCAATCATGAGGGAACAGATCCAGTTATTTTTTTATAAAGGGCTTAGGTTAGTATAAACAATTAAAAAAAAAAAAAAGTAAATCTAATACCAAATTCTAGGCTAAAGCTACAATCAAAAAATTAAAATCTTCCCCAGGTTTTTTTTCCCCCGTTATATCAACATCATGATATTAAGCATGCATTTTGGAAACCCAGCAGAATATATGTCAGAATCAAGTTCAACTCTAGGTGGTTGTTTTGAGTAAAGAAATAAAAGGAAGAGGAAGACTTACATGCATGTATTTTCTTCCTTTCTTTCTTTCTTTCTTTCTTTCTTTTTCTTTCTTTCTTTCTTTCTTTCTTTCTTTCTTTCTTTCTTTCTTTTTCTTTTTGTCCTCCTCTCTAAATCAACTTTTCTGCAAAACTGCTTTTCCCCCCAATGCCTATACTTGCATTTACTTGTATTTTGTAATACAGTGTCAATGAATAATGAAACAAAAGAATATCAGAAGACAAATGTCCATATTTTATACCAATCCTTTGTGTTGTCTTTCACAATTAGGAAATTAACTCGGGACTTTCTGACTTGAGTTTTATTCACCTGATTATCTGTTGCAAATTCAGTGTCATCTTTTGCCAATCCCACAAACTTGCATAAATCATTCCTTCTTTACAATTTGTTGCAAATCATTCACTGCCTACTACGAGATACTAATTGTAGTTCTTGTCTAATTATTTTATACAAACTGTGGGTTAATGTTAAAGCTTAGCAGGATGTACGTGCATGTACAAAATGCATACCTGCAAGAGACTCACACAGGCACTGAAATGAAGTAATACTTGAGAGTAATTCAAAGTGGGTGAGTTCCTGGTGCAGTCCTTGTCAGTCAGCTTTCCAATTCAGTTATCCAAAATTAAGAATGATCCTTTCCTACTAGGGGCATAGCAATATTAGGATGGTTAATTTGGACTCCGGTGGTGAAACCCTTCTACCTCAGGTGACTGGGAAAATGGTAAAAAATAAACCCTTGAACTTAAAAAAACAAAAAGTCCTGGGAAAATTGTAATAAAAAAAGTATCTCCCCTGTTTTACTATTTTCACAGTGCTGTTAAAAGGATGTATAGAAATTATAAGGGTGCCCTGTAGAAAGAATGAAATTTTTTTTGAGCTGCTGGTTGTGCCTTCCTGCATCTGCATTTTAAAGCTTTAAATATGTTTATAAAAATTTAACACTGTGTGTGTGCTTGTACACATAGCGATAAAAATATATATGTACAGCAAGACCCACCCACAGGAAATAAACAAATTGGTGCCACTTTCCTGGAAGAGAAAGATGGGAGGGCTTAGCAGCAGGGCAATTGTCCAGTAGGAGAATGTGGTAGCCCATAGTCTGAATTAAATATCTTGCAAAGTGATGCCACAATGTCTCAACAGGATTTTCTTAAGCCATTTTAGAATCAAGCTAGCCTGAGTACAAGATAGGAATAGCTTAAATAGTAAGTGCAGATTTGTTTCACAATACCACAAGGTAGAGCTTTTATCTCTATGATGCTGTCTAGTGATTACCCAGATTCTTGCCATCCAGACATGGTAGCCCTAAATAATGTGAAATTGCAATTCATTTAAATGTACAGAGCATTTCTGAGTAACAAACTGCATTTGCCAAAACCATTAATTAATCACAGCAAAAAAACAAATCCAGACCTATGCTATTTCAGCGTGTAAAAATTATAGTTGCTTCAGTTATAGCTCCTTTTAGATGTAAAGTATCCTCCTTATTCAGCTGTGGCATATTTCCCCTGTCCTTTCAATATTCCCCAGTTGCCATCTTTGTGAAAGCAGCATGGTGAATCATCTCGAGTTGACCCTTTGTCCTAATCGACCATTGCTATTCTTTTTCAGGGTTATACTTTCAACAACAGTGTGGCAATCTCAGCCAATTATCTTTTCACTGCCTCCCAAGCTGGGAATGTGTAATAGGAGTTGTGCTCCATGCAAAGTCTTACTTTCATTCAACATAGCGTAACTGAAGCTGGATAGGGTTGCCAGATTTTTCCATTGAAAATATTCCCTATGGGATGCCTTGGGTGCATGCAACAAAACATTTGCTTTGTTTTCCCTGAAGATAAGTGATGTCACAATCTCTTCATACAGGCGTTTTCTGTTGGTGGTTGTGCAGAGTGCTGGAAGGCATTTGGCCGGAGAGATCAGAAAGAACACACCAGGCATTTCTATAAAAATAAGTGTATTTAAAGAAAGCATAGAACATAAATAGTTTCCTTATCCAGAGCCCTGGATAGGCAAAGTCTTTAATTTAAAAAAAGCATATTTACAAGCTCATACACGCACACAAACATGCTGAGCAAAAAAGAGCTGCTGCTGAGCTGGACAGAAACAGAAACTGAAACTTCTGGTGGCAAGTCCAGGCAAGTTCCCCAAGCATGCAGCATCTTTTACTTATTTGGTCATTCTTTTCCACACCCCAACCTGAGGACAATTAAGCCTGACCTTCTGACTCTGCCTAAGTGATTTGTCACCATGGTAACCAGGGCGTCTTTGAGTCTTACTCCTTGCACAACAACCAGAAATACCAACATTTTCAGGAATCAATGCATATTATTCTATTCATTTATCTCTTACACAGTCACTGGACTGGTTGTACAGTGAGAAAACCAAATGTGTAGAACTATCTACAGTCCCTTCCAGATCCAGCCTGTGCCCCCAGACCCCACCAACTTTGTGTAGCCTTTCAAGTGCCCCATTCCAAATGGTTTTTACTTGGAATCTTATTTTATTGTCTTACTATTATTTTCTTCTTATATTATGGTTTATATTTAATTGTAATCTGTAGTGTTTTCTTTTTTAAATGTTATTTTACATGTTAAAAATGTAACATTTTTAAAAGAAGCTACATCTTTTTCATTCGCAAGTAGAAGATGTTCCAGTCTCCTCTACTAATTAAAAGCAGTGCATGGGCTGGGGGTAGGGGGACAAGTGAAAGAAGCAAGGTGCTTCATGATAGGGTCAAGTATTTAAAAAAATAGTAGAGGAGATTATGAAAGGCCCCAAAGTCGTAATAGATGGGACATGCAAAGAAGAAGCAGAGGACAGAGAAAGGGGTGTTTGAGATGGTGATAAATGTGGTAGACAGAGGTGGGAAAGTAAGTGGTGGCAATTACAGTGTTGAGTAGGCACAAGGGGGACATTGAGGGATGTGGGCTGTGGATCAGCAAGGGGATCTACTGTGGGGTTTATTTTTGAGTACACATGTGTCATGGTGTGCTCTTAATCCCACAAAACACTTTTATAACCAAGTTACTGTTTTTCTGTTTTAAACTGTAAGCACACAGAGTCAATTTAGCATCAGACAACCTCCAAACCAATAAAAAATAAACCAATGTTGGGGGAATATGTGTTTTTATTTGCCTATTTTAACACTGAGATGAGTAATCTATGGTTATGGATAGTATGACTTTGGCAAAAACAAATTAGAAAGCAAAGTATCTTTAATAATTCCTATTTTTAATTCTTAACTCTCAACCTCCAATTAGGGGTAACACATATCCAAGTCTGGATTTTTTTAAGTTAATAACGTTCATCTGACCTTCGCAGTGTACCTTGTCAAGATGTATATTAAGAAAAATCTATTTCAAAATGCATATATTCATGAAAATAAAGTACAACTAATGCACAATGATTAATTATATTCAGAAAAAGTGTTCGAAAAAACTGTATATTAGACAAAATTGCAAACAAAAATACCACAATTTTTTCTCTCTCTTGTAAGATGCCTAGAAATTCCTCTGTGTGATATTATGTTTCCATGAGTTGTCCACCTTCTCAACTACTACTTTCTTGCGGGCCTTACCTCTTTCCAGGTTGGATTCTGACTTAGGAAATCATGCTTCCTTGTGGCAGGATTGTGTCCTTGCCTGCTTACAGGAGGTAGTGCTGAGAACCTGTCACAGTGTGACAGGGTTCTTTTTGAACTAGAGGCGTATTTTGCTTTGCAAGTTGACACAGAAAATCAAGACAGGGGAGACTTTTATGCTTTGTTACGATTTACAGTGAAGCTATTTACAACAGGCATTTACAACAAGTATATACAACAAAATCTCAATGTTCACCCAGTGTCAGGTTTCCTCCTTAGTCTTCCTCCAGGGAAATAACAACCACACTAACAAGCATAACAATAGTTTATATTTTATTGTTAGCTACCTTGAATGTCCTACAGATGGAAAATTAGGTCTGAAGTCTAATAATAAATGATGAGAGAATAAAGAATAAACAAAATAAATAATAAAATAATAAAATGATCGCTCAGTTGTGGCTCCTTTTGGAAAGAGAAAAACAGGAGACAAATTTTCTTGGCTTATATAGAATAATGCCTTCTATTTCTAAAGGCATTGAAATAAAGAGTTATTAAATCAGCAGATTACTTTAAACTTAGTAAAAGTCATACACCAGCCATGCATATTGCACAAAGAAAATATAAATAGATTTGACTTGGATTATTTAAACATAATCTACAAATTTGGACTTCAACTGAACATCAAGAAAACGGAATATATGCAATGTGGCCCCCAAACCAACGGAACCCTCAGCATTGGTGGAGAAGACTTGAAGAAAGTAGAGCAATTCAAGTACCTCGGCTCCCTCATATGCAGCGATGGCAATAGCTTTCCAGATGCCCGCGCCTATGTCGATGCCACCTGGATGAAGTGGTGCCAGGTGACTGGAGTCCTGTGTGATCGTCGGATGGCCTACTCCTCAAGATCTACAGAACGGTAGTGTGCCCAGTCACCCTCTACGAATCAGAATGCTGGCCAGTGACAGCAAAGCACGAGCAGACCCTGCACATGATGGAAATGCAAATGCTCCGATGGTGCCTTGGACTAATGCGATTCGACCACGCCATGAACGATGATGTCCAATGACTGGGAGTCGCGCCAATCGTGGCAAAACTGTGGGAAGGAAGGCTCAGTTGGTATGGACACTGTCCTAACAGCCAGGAAACACACTAAGACAAGGAACTGGTCTCTAATATTTATTGCTAGTACTTAACAGAAATCCTAACAAACTGAAGAAGTGTGGGAAAACCCAGACATATAAACCCCAAGGGTTAAGGCGGTCCCGATCTGTGTCTCTTTGAATAGCTGACCAATTCCTCAGTGCTACGCATGCACTTGACAGTCTGGATGGGAGCCCCCTGCTCGCCATCCTTACTCATGACAGACACATCATACATGGCAAAGAAGACTCAGTGGCAAAAACAGCCAAGCACCTGGACCCTGGAGGCCGGTGGCCCCATGGTAGACCCAAGAAACGGTGGATGGACCGCATTAAGGAGGACATGGAATGCGTGAACGTCACCCCTGAAGATGCCTTGGATCGAGTCAAATGGAGACCGATATGTCGACAAGCGGACCCTGCCATAGCATGGGGAAAATGCTAAGAAGAAGATTTAAACATACCTACTTTGAAAATAAACCAAAGCTAACAAATTACTAATGTATCAAATGTAACTTGCAGATCAACTAGATCTAAAATTCAGTAGCACTGTTACCTCATACCTTTTATTTCTGCATAACCTACAAAAGACATGGGGAAGAAGAATGTCAAAACTGTGGTTATTCTTGGCTATGGGCATTATCTGTACCTTTGGAATAGAAAACAGAACATTACTCTGAAAAATGATTTTAACTCACTTTCAAGGTTCGTTTGGCCTCACTGAGTTGGAACAAATTGTTGAGGGTACATTCCTTTGTTGGTGAGCTATTATTTCATCTTCCATTATAATTAAAAACTAACTAAAGTGCCTTGCTCATGTATCATTATACTTTAGAGGGTTTTGAGCAGATAACTGTTGCTTAGAAGTAGCTATAAAATTTGAAAGCATGCTCCAAAGTATTTTATTTCGACTTGCAATTACCAGAGAAAAATATTTCATCAGACAGAAGACACAGACCTTCTGAAGAGAATGGCATCTCTGGGAATATGAGATTGGATGTTTAAGTGCTCTATATTATGTAGCCACTTTGGGAACACAGAGTTCATACAGGCACAGGCATGAAGGCGGTTTGGTGGTATTTTGATATCATTGTGTTAATCTTTAGGCTTTGTTCTAGAAGGAGGCTGGGTAGGAGTAAAAGATGATGATGGTTCTCACACTTAATCAAGACTTCACAAGTAATTCCTGTTTAGATCTAAATATTTCAATGCCACCGCACTTTCCCTCCTCATCCACAGCCAATGCAAGTTTCAAATGATAATTACAACTTCTTCTGTAAGACCAGAAGGGATCCTGAGGCAATGCTGGTGCCAGTGTTTTGGTGCATTCTTTCATCAGGAATTACAAAAAATATTTTTTAAAGCCAGAGAGGGGGTTTCTATGCCAGATGAGCCACAGCTGGATGGTGAGGTCCCGAAGGTTTCATCAGAAGGTTAGGTTGATACAATGGCTTTAGAAATGTTTAGAAAAGCATGGCACAAATCCTGAAAAATAATACAGATCTCCCTCCCTCCCTTCCTGGAGCTAGAAACAAATATGCTACATTCCCATGGCATATTAGATCTTTTGAGCATTAGTTCTCAAAAATACTATATAGGGCTAATCAGATACAAGCAAATTAGGTTGCATCACTTACACAAAACAATTTAGACCATGGACTCAGAGTGATGTGTCTTGCCAAAGAGGCCACCCAATTCACCTTGATGAATTCAAGTGACCTCATACTGCTCTGAGCCAGTGCTGCAGAAGAAGGCTCCCAGCTGGCCAAAGTGCTTTCAGGCTAGCTTTGGGACTGACTGCAGCATGTGTCAGAGCTACTCAGCTGAAAAAATGCATGGAGAAGAGTCCTGGATGGCTGCTTCCCATATTTGTGCTGGATTCACGCAGCCTGGTACTTTTAGTGTGCACACAGCATTTGCCAAAAGTTCCAGCCATAGAGGAGATAGCACTTACTTCTTCCACTGCACTGGCCAGAGCCTTTCAAGAGAAGCAGACAAGAATGGTATTTTCTAAACAGGAAGGCAGGGAGGCAGGGAGGCAGGGAGGCAGGGAGGCAGGGAGGCAGGGAGGGAGGGAGGGAGGGAGGGAGGGAGGAAGGAAGGAAGGAAGGAAGGAAGGAAGGAAGGAAGGAAGGAAGGAAGGAAGGAAGGAAGGATTTAGGGGCTGTCTGACTCCAAAACAACTGTGGATATCTTTCAGGGCTAAGTGCCCATCCTGCAAAATTGCAAGCTAAACTTTAAACAGGCTAAACAAAAATGTCACTAGAGATTAAACCAGAGAAAACAACAGTCCTGCTGCACAAATTTTATCACTGAAGCATTTTTGTCACTTTTCACTTCTGTCTTCATATTTACTCTGTGAATTTCAGTGTAATTATTCAGCAATCTGAAATACAAATATTTCCTTTATCAACAAAATATTCTGACTAATTAATCTCTTGCTTTCTTTCTGTCTTTCCATGTGTGCATGTGTGTACATGTGAGTGTGTATGTGTATTTTAACCACAAGATTTTTCAGCTGATGTTACATGGAGCTGACAATTACCATTAAAAATTGTGCAGAAGAAAACTATGGTAATGAGCAGGGAATGGCAACTCATTCATGGCAGCTCTGTCAGACGATGGAGTAAACTGAGCCTAACTTTTTTTTTTTACAGATAACAGAGCAATTACAATATGTAACATAATATGGAGAAAATAATAATTTACTGGAAAACTTGAAAGAACAGCACAGGCTGGCAAATACAAAGGGAAACAACTTGTAGAAAAGATAATTTCCTATATCAAAACCTATTATGAATAGATGACACACTTAAATGTGCAAAACAAAACAGCATAAACGGAAGCCCTTAATCGCCAAGGAACTTAATGAAGAATGGCTGGATGGATGCTAGATGGTTAGAACAGGTACATTCCTATCATCCACTGACAGCTTAGTTCTACGATAATTAATTTGATGAGGTCAAGGCAATGGTCCATCAGCAACTGCAACTTTTCACTCTCAGGGATAGTGTAAGCTGTATGATGGAAATTTCAAGCCATTGTGTGGAGAATGATTGTGTGAAGTGGGAAGTGAATTTTTTTTGGGGGAAAATGACAGGCTACTGACATTTACAGTAGAGCTGAGCTGGCATTTTTGTGAAGCTACCGGGGGAAAACTAATACAAGATTTTGAAGATGAATGGCTTATATCAGTGGAATTGGAAAGAGTTGTTGCCTTCTATTTCCTTCCAACCCATTGCAGATCTTCAACATCTGTTTCAAATGGTGAGAGGATTCTGGAAAAGATTTGCAATGGGGAATACTAGATGGGGAAGAGAGAAACAGTAAGTCCTACCATAAGAATATAACTCCTATTTGGGGACATTGGATTTCACCAATTTTATCAGGAAATCCCTGAGATTTGTCTTTTTCTTACTCTTTCAAGGAGGGGAAAAAAGCCAGTTAAGTCCCCATGAACTTTCTTTCCACCCTTTTCTATAATGATGCTTCTGAACTAGGACACTCTCCAAATGCATGGACTTCAACCCCTACATTCCCTAGTCAGGAAGGTCATTACTGACAAATCTAGAAGCTGAAGTCCACATATCTCAAGATGCCCAGGTTGAGGAAGGCTGTTCTAGAGCATTTCCAGAACACTGCGGCCTCAGCGTTACTTTATACCTCCCACTCAACCTTAGCAGGAAGAAAAAACGCAAAACAGAATTTAAATTATTATTATTATTATTATTATTATTATTATTATTATTGACACATTTGGGCCATTTCAAGGAATTGTGCAATTGTGTCTGGTATCTAAAACTGATAGTGACCTCCGCTGCCCAGGAATTCTATTTCACCAATGCTCCCTTTTTCTTTTATAAGAAGAATAGCTGGCTTCTAAAAGTCTGAAGTTTGATCATCATAAAAATAATCATTGTTTATAAAGCTATCTTGGGGTGGCCAATTAGCCAATTTTTTTAAGTCATTCGTTTTTTTAAAGTCACCCAGTAAGGACATTATCACATTTTTGCTTTTTTCTTATCATAGGAGGAAACTGCATGTTACCTTGCATTTATGGTAGCTGAATTTCTGATTATTTGAAAAACAACCCATTTCCAATTCATAACTATAAAATGGAGCTGATAAATAAGGCTTACTGCAAAGCAGCGATATAAATACATTGTTAACAAACTTTTGACCGGGTATTAGAAGGACTCTTGGGGAAGAGAGGAAACAAGAACAGTTTGTCACATGGAAATGGCTCATAAGCAAGGGAAGATATTTTGCATCTACAAGACCAAAATATGGAAATAGATTCTTCCATGTGTTTTGAATTATACTGAAGAATAATTGATATGTGCTATACAATTTATGAACCCACAAGATGTTGCTGAACACTGTTTCCAGCCATCAGGGGAAAAAAAATCCAGAAGACACTGAGCTGTTTCTCCTTAAGAATGGAGGGTTCTTGGATCCAGGGCTTTGCACACGCAACCTTTGCAGTCCAAACATAGAACAATGCAGACAGTAACTTCCCAAGACTACATCAACTTTTCTGTAAGACAATCAGAAACATTAACTTTTCACTGAAAAGCAGCATCCCCAGCCTTCTCGAGCCAGACGTGTCAGAAAATGTCATATTAGCTAGGAATTATGTTAAAATCGCTAGCTGGGAACTATTACATTTGCTGGGCAGGAGGGTGATTTCAGAAATGAATTTTATTCCCTTCGACACACATCAGCCAATATGTGGTACGTTACATACGATAGCATTTGTCAATTCATTATGATCATTTCCTGATGGAAAAGACATCATGGTACCCACCCACAAACTGATAGTATATTTTGTTTTCAGAACTTGTGATCATGAAAGTATCCTCCATAACTGAATGAAAGAGACAACTCTTATACACACCTCTATCTCTAAATAACACTTCATGTATCTCTGGATGATGTTGGGCTACAGTTTCATCATTGCTAACAATGGCCATGCTGATTAGTACTGATAGGAGATTGGATTCAATAACAGCTAGAGGACTGCTCATTGCCCCTCTCTGACTTGGCCAGTTATAACTGATTTTAAGGTGCCATCAGACTTCTAGGCATTATCAAAGTGACCAGCTGTCTAAATAATTTTCAGTTTACTATTAAACCATGTAAGAAAAACCCTAACCAATAAGTCTTCTGGATCATTTATTTTCTACTAAAATCTGTACTCCACTATATAGGTAAACATCATCTCATCCCAAATTATAATAACTTTTAAAGTAATTGCAAAAGTAATTAGAAATAAAATAAAATAGATAAAAATAAAATCATAATAGAAATAGGCTACTTTAAAGCCTGCTAATTAGAGATGTCTACTTAAATAAAAAGAGAGAGAACAGATAGACTACTCTAGAGTAGGATGCATCATCATTTGGGTTTTGCAATTGAAAAGACTCTTTCATCCAATACCAGCTGAGCTAGTATCAGGGGAATTCTAAGACAGATATCAGAAACTAAGCAAAGTTCATAGTCTAATACAAAAATCAGTAATTCTTCAGAGAACCTGACCCCAAGATATAATATATAGGCTTTCAAAGATGAAATCCAGCATTCTGAACTGAGTTTATAAATGAACTCATCACTCATCAACTTGACATAAACTTTGCAGAAGATTATCATCCTCCTGGCCATCAACAGCATTCTGACCCATTGATGATTCCAGACTATTTTCAAAAAGCAAACTCCCAGTGAGTTTATTTCCATAATCTACCCAGCAGCTTCCTAAAATGTGAACAGCTAATGTCTAGGCTGTTTTATCCATGAAAGAAACTTGAAACTTTCTGAAACAGAGAATATTCCTGCCCATCACCATTACCTAACTATCAAAGGCAAAAATAGATCCAGAATATCTCCCAGATGCTCTACAGACAGAAAAATTATCACCAAAGATTTATGGGATCAGGTCCTGATGACTCAACTCAATTTCTTGATTTCTGATCTGATGTATGATTGTATTGTATGTAAATTTAGTGCATACATCTGGCTTTCCCACACCACAGCATTCACAGAAATGTTCATTGTTCTGTCATCATGAGCTGCTGTATTGAATAATTTACCCCTGGCTGCTATAGTCTGAGGAAGGCATTCAAGAAATTCTCTCCCCCCCCCCACCCCAATTTACAGATCAATAGTCCATTTGTGTTATAACTGAAAGTGAGTTGCAGGGATAGTCCTAGGCAACAGGAAAAATGTTCTTCTATGCTCCAGATTGTGTACTGCAATACTTTTCAAAATGTTAAGTAAGGTGACATGGCTCCTGGATATACTGAGAAGATCTGATTCAAAGCTCCTTGGATTCACACATGTTGCTCCTGCACTCACCAGTTTCTCATTAACTTCAACATAAGCCCTTGTGCACCAAGTTTCATAAATGGAACAGATTTCCTGCACAAGAGAGAAAGCTTTAAACTGGGCCTGAACAATTTTGTCTTCTCTATTTACTGTAATAATTTGAATCTTTGAAAAGGGTATTAACATACATATGAAATTCCTGCAAATTTGAAGATCCCAAACTCTTGCCTTACATAAAGTTTATGATGAATGGTAAAGAAATTAAAGCAAAATGTAGACAGAATGTAGGCAGATATTTTTGATCTACTGCAGCAGAGTTTCTCTTTCTACCTCTTGAAAAAGGAAAGAAAGCTTTGTAGCTGTCAACTTTATAGGCAGATTTTTCACACTGATGGAATATAAAGCAGTATATTTATTTATGGAGCTAAGAGGAATGGCTTTAATTAAAATAAAACATTTCATCTATCTTAGATCCAAATAGACTTTCTGATGACAACATCACTTTGAATTTGATTTGGCTTGCTGGAGCAAAACCATAAGAATGAATTACTGCTATATTCCTGGCTAGCACACCAAAATAATGATTTAAGATGGCTTACTTGCTTTCTTACTAGCTTTTGGCCAATTAAAAAAAATGAGATTCTATGTTAAAGAAAAACAAACAAAGTACTTTTCAAAGCATGACACCTGTCTGCCCTCTTTATAATTTACCATCAGACATTATGCAAGTTTACTCACCCGTACTGTAGGTTCCACAACATTCAGAAGGACTTAACTCCAAATGAGAGTGCATACAATTGTTCTAAACACTGAGCAAGCTTGGGGGTTTTCCAAAACTTTTCATTAGGCTAGATATTATGCAGAAAGTTGGCTGGATGACCAAATCTGTTTGGTCATAGTTTTAAAATGGAATGTTAAGAGAATAGCAAATTTAATTAATGAGGCTGTAGAATATAGGATTCAGATTTCACATTCTACAAAGACAAAGAAATACACAATGAGACAAATCAGGATTAGTGGTGGGTTTTATATTTTCAAAATGAGCTCATCAATAGTTCTGTTTCCCCAGTTCTAGATGCACCTAGCTGAACTTCCCACATTCCATGTTAAGACTGTGCTTTGGCTGCATCATCAAGGTGTCATCCTAACCCCACTTTAACAGCCTCCATCTGGATTTCAGAATTCAGAGCTGAAAAAATATCCTATAGGCCAAATGACATATGTTTACATTTACTGTTATTTTACTCCAAATAAACATTTCAAAAGCAGTCGCAACTGAAGCTATAATGCACAAGTAGAGTTTTATAGTTCCAATAAAATTTGCCAGCTCTGACTTTCTCACAAATGTGCTGTTCCATCACCATCAAATGAAGCATCTTTCCTAGGGAAAATGGCAATCAGCAATTTTCATTAAAAGCTCGAACAGGAAGAAAATGATCATGCCCTGCCACCATGCTCTGTATTGCCAATCCCAATTCCTATCCCTAATGCAATTTTAATCAGAAAATGTCAAACAAAGTAGATATTGATCACAGTCCTACTTTGTCCTCAGTCTCTTCATATTCCAGATCTACACATTATGTATAAGTATTTTATGTTCAGGGTCTTAAGTAATTGGAACTTGGATTAAGGCTAAGCTCAATAGTTACCGTTTATTTCACAGTTTCTCTCTTGTATACAGCCACATGCACCTTATCGAGGCAGTCTTGGAGGAAGAAACATCAACAAGCTGCACTATGTTGATGACACTACTCTGATAGTCAAAAATGCAAAGGATCTGCAAGCTCTAGTAATAAAAGTCAAGGACCACTTTTATTAAGTGAAAAAAGGGGACTAAAATGTAATACACAGAAAACCAAACTAGGGACAACAGATACAACAACCAGCCTTAGAACTGACAATGAAGATATTGTAAGACCTGAAGGACCAGGTTTGGGACAGATTGTCATGGAGAAAATCTATCTATGTGGTTGCTAAGAGTCGATGACACATAATCAATCAATCAATCAATCAATGGCAACTTTATGAAAGATCAAGTTATCACTGGCTTGATGGCTGTTTACTACCTCTTGATTCATAGGACGGTTACTTTAAATATCAGCTGCTAGAGTACAAGAGTGGAAGAAAGGTACCGCCCTCATATCTAGACATATCTACTGAACTATATCTGACTGGCCAGTGGGTAACAAAAATGCTGGATTAGAAGGAGCCTTGGTTTGATCCAGTAGGATTTTTCATTTCTTAAGTTCTTACTGAAGTTCCATTGAGTTAATAGATAAGATAAATAGATAAGGATCACATATTGGTACAAAAAAAGCCCTTACTGTTTAAATCAATTGATCTTATTTCTGGCCATTATGGATTGGTTTTGCTAGGAATCAAAGTGATATAGCCCTAATTTTTTTATTTTTTTATTTTGATGCCTTCAAGTCAGTGTTGACTGCTGGCAACTGCCTGGACTAGTCCCTGCAGTTTTCTAGGCAAGGTTTTTCAGAAGTGGTTTGCCATTGTCTCCTTCCTATAGAGATAGGGATGGATGATAGATAGATAGATAGATAGATAGATAGATAGATAGATAGATAGATAGATAGATAGATACAAATATATAGGTATATATGAAGATGGATGTGGATGTGGATGTGGGTATGAGTACAGATACAGATACAGATGTAATGATATAGTTTCAGTGAATTGTCTTATTCTGTTCACAGTGCATTCAGTATGACAACTCTGTAACTATTTCTTCAGCTCATCTAAAAAAATAATTCCCCTGTTCAGGAGAGGAAAAAAAACCAGAATATTTCACATAAGATTACATTTCTCTTTCCATGTCAGCAGCGATAAGCCAAATACCCTGAACAGAGAAATGATCCTTCAAAGTGGAAAGAAAAGATTCTTGACATTTTAACAATAACAAGTTGTTAATACAATTCACTTTGCTTGAGCACAGTTACAGTGCACTTTCAATGGAAGTGTAGCATATATTTTGTGTTTTGCTTTGCATTAAATACATATCTGTCATATCAAATCCAAGGCTAGTGATAGCACACTGTGAATCTATGTTTCTAGCAAGGAGGAATTAATTCAAAACATCCCTTTCACAAATGACAAGCTTCAGATAAAATAAATGAATGTTACATGCAAGAACATTAAAGTGTGAGTGTACCTATCTGGGAATAAATTATACAAGTGCTAGGAACAACCACTACATCCAGGGTGGTCATAAAAGTTAAGATGGTAGCTATGCCCATACAATTGAAGTCCCACCCCTTTTTACCTGTATCACAAGTGTGACACAAAAAGGGGCATGACTTTGTTGATCCTGGCAACAATAAGGGCTTTTAACCATTATTCTCATTGCTCAAGAGAGTGTATTCACCTGTGTTTAAGATATGAACTTTTCCCCAGCTTTCCTATAAAGGATAGCAACTTTACTAAAATCTCTCTGGATGCAAAGAATCTCTATGCTCTACTACTAAATTAAAGTCTTCCAGGAAAATCCATAAAGGGGAAAAAATGCATGTTGCCTTTAGGCATATGCCTGTCAATTGTAAGGTATGGCTGTTCGATACTGAAATTAACAAATCCTTGTTTGTGTAATGGAATCTTATTCAATGTGACCCAGTCTTTTCTAAAACTTATTAGCAACAGATATTTGTTTTTCAGCCATGAAGTCTTATATAATTGCCCTTTTGCTAAGAGCTGAGCATTGCTTCAATTTCATACAGAGGAAACAGACTTGAGGAACACAAGAAGAAAATGATGGCACATCAGAACAGCAGAAGCTGTTTCACTGTAGAGGTACAGCATTATCATTTTAAAGGGAATTGCTTCTACCATTTAAAAGCAATCATCCAACTCAGAATAAAACTCATAGTTGAGCAAGCATCTCAAACTTCAAATAGAGTGGCAAACAATGACCTCTGTGGAAATGTTGCTCAAACTGAGTGGGAAAAAAATATATATATCTTCATTGTAGCCTCTGTGTATGCCCATTTTTTTTCCTTCCTCCAAAAACAATTGGAGTTTCACAAATCAGAGTTAGAGTTTAGCAGATACAAATTCTTTGCTTCATTAAAATAATCCAAAGTCTTAAGATCCATGAAGAACTTGTATCTAAAAAACTAAAGGTCCATGAGTAATTGTCTCTATTATGTAAGTATTATGCTGGACTGTGGGGTCTCACCTATTCAGTTTTCCATAATTTCTTCACCCCATGGCTAACTATACATCTAGAAAGCTGTTTGTCCACAGAGAAGTTCAGATTCTACGTACAATGTTTGGCATCTGCAGAGGCCTGGTTGGCAGCTCTACTGGCTCAGAGAGTCTGGAAGGGAGCATCTAGCTCCAGTAATACAGTGTGGAATGCACCATCTCAACTATTAATTTCTGTCACATAAAAGAAATATGCCAGCAAATTTGGAAAACACAAGAATGGCCATCAGACTGGAAAAAATCAACTTATATCCCCATACCAAAAAAGGGAAACACTAAACAATGTTCAAACTATCGAACAGTGGCACTCATTTCACATGCCAGTAAGGTAATGCTCAAGATCCTGCAAGGTAGACTTCAGCAATTCATGGAGCAAGAATTGCCAGATGTACAAGCTGGGTTTAGAAAAGGCAGAGGAACTAGGGACCAAATTGCCAATATCCGCTGGATAATGGAAAAAGCCAGGGAGTTTCAGAAAAACATCTATTTCTGTTTTATCGACTATTCTAAAGCCTTTGACTGTGTGGACCATAACAAATTGTGGCAAGTTCTTAGTGGTATGGGGATACCAAGTCATCTTGTCTGCCTCCTGAAGAATCTGTATAACGACCAAGTAGCAACAGTAAGAACAGACCATGGAACAACGGACTAGTTTAAGATTGGGAAAGGAGTATGGCAGGGCTGTATACTCTCACCCTACCTATTCAACTTGTATGCAGAACACATCATGCAACATGCTGGCCTTGAGGAATCCAAGGCTGGAGTTAAAATCGCTGGAAGAAACATTAACAATCTCAGATATGCAGATGATACTTTGATGGCTGAAAGCGAAGAGGAACTGAGGAGCCTTATGATGAAGGTGAAAGAAGAAAGTGCAAAAGCTGGCTTGCAGCTAAACCTCAAAAAGCCAAGATTATGGCAACCAGCTTGATTGATAACTGGCAAATAGAGGGAGAAAATGTAGAAGCAGTGACAGACTTTGTATTCCTAGGTGCAAAGATTAGTGCAGATGCTGACTGCAGTCAGGAAATCAGAAGACACTTAATCCTTGTGAGAAGAGCAATGACAAATCTTGATAAAATAGTTAAGGGCAGAGACATCAGACTGACAACAAAGGTCCGCATAGTTAAAGCAATGGTGTTCCCCGTAGTAACATATGGCTGCAAGAGCTGGACCATAAGGAAGGCTGAGAGAAGGAAGATCGATGCTTTTGAACTGTGGTGTTGGAGGAAAATTCTGAGAGTGCCTTGGACTGCAAGAAGATCAAACCAGTCCATCCTCCAGGAAATAAAGCCAGACTGCTCACTTGAGGGAATGATATTAAAGGCAAAACTGAAATACTTTGGCCACATAATGAGAAGACAGGACACCCTGGAGAAGATGCTGATGCTAGGGAGAGTGGAGGGCAAAAGGAAGAGGGGCCGACCAAGGGCAAGATGGATGGATGATATTCTAGAGGTGACGGACTCGTCCCTGGGGGAGCTGGGGGTGTTGACGACCGACAGGAAGCTCTGGCGTGGGCTGGTCCATGAAGTCACGAAGAGTCAGAAGCAACTGGACGAATAAACAACAACAACAAAAGAAATTAATAATAATTTCTCTTATGTCACTTGTATGGAAGGTTCATTTTGAAGCAACAAAGGGCAGCTTTGTGGTATGCCCTTTGTTGCTTCATTACTTCCTTAGTTTATTGTCAATGCAAAATGCAGCTTTCTGCTAGGAGATTCCTTGCTTATCAACAAGTCTAGCTATATATTTTGCTGTCAAAACCAAGAGAAAATGCATCACAGTGTATTGAAGAAAGTGACTCTTTTCTTTAAAAATCGGTGCATTAGAAAGCTTTTCCTCTGAGATATTTTCTTCCTTCTTGACTTTTAAGGGAAACATGCATTTGTTCTCTCCACTCTTCTTGCTGGAGTGATAGAAAGGCCACTCTTTTAAAGGCTGGAGTACGGTGAAATATTAAGACAAAACATGCCTTTATTCTTCTCCTGCAGCAATATTGCTTGGGACTGGGAAATGAGCTTGAGGAGATCTCTACATCATGGGATTTGGTCACTTGAAGAGAATGCATACCGTTTTTTCTATCTTTTTTTTATTTAGTTAGTTAGTTACATCAACCAAACACCCAACTGGTGTGTGTGTGGGTGTGTGGGTGTGTTTGTAATATTAAGAAGAGATAATACATTTTAAACCTCTCTATCGAATCCTCCTCTCTAGAAAAGCATTCTTTTAGAAAGAAGTAATCCATGGAATTATTTTGTTAATATAATTAAAAATAACAGATACCAAGTGTGAATAAAGTAATCCTTAATTAAATTATTTTCCAAGAGACTTTGCTGTGAGCGTACCCTGTCTGGAATATGTATGGGATGCCATTTGTTACTCCACCTCAGGCAGCAAAATGTGTTGATTCGACGCTGTTTCTATAGTATTTGTAATTATGCCTTCTCTGGTGTCTTTGTTCATCTGAATTAGTGCAACATCACTGTAACTAGGCTAAGCCTTTGTCTTCCCCTGGAAAAGGTCCCATGAAATAGTATTCTGTAATCCAAGTTCTGTAAACAGGCTCCAAGCATGGCACGTATACTGTATATGTACATATGAGGACATCTGTGTTACATTTACTGTCAGGAAATCATATTCCACACTTTTTCTCTTAGCATCTGGTGACCCAGGAAATGGAAGGGAATTTGCTATGAGACAGATGCATTTTGCAGCCTTCCAAACTGCAAGAGTACATAAGGTTGTAAGACGTCCGACATTTGCGAGGTCTTAAAAAGTCACTGCCTGCCCTTACTCAGAAAACATCTGCAAAGCCAGCTGCCTGTGGACAATGCCAAAGAGAAAAACAAGGTCATAAATTCTGTTTTTAAAACCAGGATGACAGGCACAAAAGCTGCTGAGTGGCCCTTTTTTCCCTGTGAAATAAACACAAAGCCTCTCTTGGATGAATGGATAATAGACATTTAATGAAAATATTGCTGGAAACAACGGAAGGTACATATTTCATTCTACTGCTGCTTACAAATTAAAAGGTAACCCTGTCTCAAGATGAGCAAGTTTGTGCTAAGGCAGACAGATTCTGCCTAGATATTTTCTAAGAATTCTCAAAGGCTTTGATGAAAACATATAGCACACGCTGTCTATTAAATATATGTAATAAATGTTTTTTGGTTTTTGTTTAATTCAACATTTGTCTTGGTCTCATCTTATTTTTTTTACATGTCTGTTTGGAATGGACCCTATCAATCCTTCAATAAATAAATGTATCTTTGTGAAGTGCCTCAGTCTGCAACATACAATTCAGCATTAACTCTTGCAATATATAAGAAACAAAGCGGACTCAGAACGTTTAAACACCTCCACAGCACCTCCTTAGTAATCTGAGTGCAAAACCGCATAGATTGTTAGTGGGAACTGAGGGTTGGAGACTTAATGAAGAAAGGTTAATTCTTCTCTTTTGCTTGCTCTACTGGATCTTTGAAATATGTGAATTGTGAATTGTTATACATTGAGGCTGAAATCCAATATTGGAATTCTGAACTCTAAAATCGGTGGCTAAAGTCCAGCTTAAGTCACTAGGCCTGTGTGAGGCAGCTAGGAATCATTTTCCCACAGTGCTTTGTACCACAGAGGCAATAGGATTCTCCTGTTTGAAGGATCAAAGTGATACAAATTGCCTTACTGTAATAAAATACTTCATACCGGCTCAGAGCATGCTACCTAGCAGATCAACCCATTTCATCCAAACCTGGCTTTTCTCCTGTGCACTGGATTAGGATGGCTGAGGAGACCATTCTGTGATCGGATGGTTCTGTATGTTTTCATTGCTATTCCTGAGTATGGTGGATTATATGATGTTTTTGTTTACTTATTTTGGTTTCATATAGTATTTATTTCTTATGCTGTGAGCTGCCACCACCCCCACCCCCAAAAGACACAAATTATGAGAGGGGAGCTTTACAAACATCTTCAATAAATAAACAAACTCCCCCTGCTGCCCCCATCTAATTCCCAGCTGCCTCTGTGCAAATCCAGGACATACGCCATCACATGGAAATGCCACCTTCCTTCCAACCCTGTGCTTATGAGATCAGAGTCCCCCGTTCATGCCCAGTTGCCAGGTATATTCAAAACTAAGGGCAGAACTAGGTGCCATAGCAGCCAGGAAATAGGCAAAGTTTCCCCAAAGGCCACCCCCCCCCAAAAGCCACCCATCACTTCCCATTTTTAAGACATAGATGGAAGGGTAAGGGTTTGAGATAGAGTAACAGTCTTGGTCTAATGTGGTTTGTTTATTTATTTATTTGCTTTCTATAGCTGCCCATCTCACTTTTGTGTATCTTTAGATGACTTACAATAAAACAAATAAAATACATAAAATGCACAGTATAAAAAAGACAAATAAAAACACATAGCAGCCAGGCATCATCTAAGCTATCATCCACACAATCAGAAGATGGGCTGCCCCAAGCTCAGGCAGAAAGCCAAGTTTTCAAGGCCTTATGAAAGGGCAACAGGGATGGGGCTAATCTAATCTCAGGGGGATGATGTTCCAAAGGGCAGGTACCATGGCAGAAAAGCCTCTCCTCTGGGCCCTGCCAGCCAACACTTCCTAGCTAACAGTACCCAGAATATGCCCTTCCTGCCAGATCAGGTAGGATGGGTAGAAACAATTGGGGAGAGCCGGTCCCATAAATAACCCAGTGCTAAGCCATGAAGGGCTTTCAAGGTGACAACCAGCACCTTGAATTGCACCCAGAAGCATGCCAGAAGCCCAGTAGTGTCACATGTGCCAAATAACTGGCACCAGTAACTGCCTCTGCCACTGCATTTTGCACCAGTTGAAGTTTCCAAATACTCTTCAAGGGCAGCCCCATGTAAAGCAAATTCAGAAGTCCAGTCTAGAGGTCACAGGGTACGAGTGACCATGAACAGGGCCCCAGCTGGTATTCCAATGACTTGAAGAAGCTTCTGTGCATACACAGTGGTGTTTGCAACTGTTGGAGGATGTCCCATAAACAAGGCAAAGCAAAACAATGTAGCAGCTCCACTGTTAAGGTGTGGGGGGTAGAGAGCCAAGCTGCTTTGAAAAGCAGTTTTGAAACACTGTTGAAATGAAGCGCCCTGTGCATTTCTGCCCAGTTCTAGTAAACATGAAGATAGAGCCCAAACTAACAATGAATAAACATGTCATCTTTCTAATATTATTAGGGAATTAAATCTTGGCAGCTTACCCAAAAACTGTTAGCAGGAAATTCCTAGCTGAAAACAGATGCAATCACACCATAATGTGATATTATGCATTGATTTTGAAGAACTGAAAATGCATTAAGGGGCAAAGATACAGAATAATATTTACAACACATAGAATAAATCCATAAAATTACTGCCTCACTAAGGGTGATCACTGGCTACAACTTTGCTTGCTAATGGAAAAATGTCAGTTAACTGCAGTAATGGAAATGTTTGGAGTCAAGCTTTTCATTGTGAGATCTTAGTGCTAATAGCTTAGACTATGCTCTTTTACATGACCTTGAAATAAGATGCTTTTGAATAGCAATAGCAGTCTATATGCAGAAACTGACTGCTGTTTGTGAGTCTGTGAAATGAATGTTGAAAGAGAGAGATGTTATCAGTTCTTCCACAAATAGTGCAACATTCAAACCCCTATGGTGGCTTTAGTTCTCTAAATATACAAGAACGGCTGCCTTTTCCTTGTTCCTGGAAGTGCTTCTCCCTGCCTCTGAGTAGTCCATAAAGGCCTTACTTGAAAACAGACCGACTGAAAATATAATAATAATAATAATAATAATAATAATAATAATAATAATTTAAAATTGTCCTTTTTTTCTTTCCTGGTGCTCAAGAGTACACAGTCTGTGGAGTCCAAACAAATCTACCTTCATGATTTCTGTCCAGCTTTTCAAGATCTTGCTGAATCTTGATGCTGTCCTATAACAGTGCTATCCCTCTATTTTATGTCATCCAAATCATTTATAAAACACTGAATTGCACAAAGCCTAGGACAGAATCCTGCAGTATGTCATCTGACCCTTCCTTCCAGCTTCCCACGAAGCCATTGACATGTACTCGTTAACTACAATTCAGCTGGTTTAGCCTGCTCCATATTCATTTAAAGGTAGCCTAGGCTAGGCCACATTTTGTCATGTTCCATATTAAAATTTCAGGAGATGCTTGGTTGAATGCTTTGCTGAAGTCAAGATCCACCACATTTTCCTGGTCGATTAAACTAGTCGCTTTTTCGAAAATGCCATCAGGTTGATTTTTGCAGAGCCATCTTCAGTCTGCCATTTCTTCCCCGGAAGTCCTGTCTGCCTAGTAATCTTTTTTAGAATTTCCCCTAATATCAAACTCAACTGACAGGGTCTTCCTTGTTCCTATTTTGAAGATAAGAACAATATTTGCCATTTTCCATTCCTCTGGTACTACTCCTGTCTTCCATGTTTTGTCAAAGGTCATATGAAGGGACGAGATGACATACACAAACGTCTTCAAGACTCTTGGATGCAACTGGTCTGGTCCCATGTGTTAAGGTTTCCCTACGAACAGATTAAGCTACTATTATACCTAATCATTTGGCCGGGTGAAAAGGTTGCAAGTGATTGTCTCCTCTCACGTGCTTCATGCAAAATAGCCTGGGGGGAGGACCTGCCCGGACTTGTCTTCTCACTTCTTCTTTTTCTCTCTGCTGGAAATGTAGCTCAGCAAGGCTTGCTCCAAAAAGGGAGCTAGGTCCTTTAAATGTTTTGCTTTTGTTTTTGTTTTCTGTAAATAAATTATTTTTATAGAAATGCTTGGTGTGTGACTTTTTTGACCTCTCCTGGGCTGAAGGCTTTCCCAGCATTCTGCAACAGGTTATGGGCCCAGTAAACAACGCAGTAAAACCCAGAGAGAAAAGAGAGGTCAGCTCCACACCTCGTGCACAATTTAAAGGCAGGTAGCAAAGACCTGTGAAGATTTTCTTTGGAGCCACCTGGAGATTTTCCAGCAACTGCCGGTCTGCAGGACTTAGAAGCTAGCTGAGGTGACTTGCAAAAGAAGGAAGAAGCCATGGCTGCCTCCCAGCCCTCAGCGATGCCTCTGGAGCGCCTATCAGAGACCAACTATTTGAATTGGGCCCTGAAGATGGAAATGTATCTTCGCAGAGAGGATCTTTGGCTGCCAATTGGTGAGCAAACCCCCCAAAATCCCAGTGCTGAATGGCTGAGACAGGATGAGCGGGCTAGAGCCACCATTATCTTGGGAGTTGAGGACAATCAGCTAGTCCACGTGCGAGGCATGCAGTCTGCAAAGCAACTTTGGGACGCTTTGAGAGACTTATATGTAAAGGCAACAGCAGGGAGTAAAGTTACTCTAACGAAAAAGCTGTACAGAGCCTACCTTGCAGAAGGAGATAGCCTTCCTGAGCACCTGCATTTTATTCAGCAGCTGTATGTTGAGTTGCAGGAGAGAGGAATGGAATTTACACCTCTCACAAAATCCTATATCCTCCTGTCCTCACTAAATGAAACGTGGGACACGCTGATTTGTACCCTGGAGGCTATGCCTGAAGCAGACCTCACCCCATCGTATGTTACACAGCGCTTACTCGCTGAATGGGAGAAGAGAGAGGAAAGATCCCCCCCCATCTCTTCTGGAAAGCTGCAAGACCAGAAAATGAGGGAAAAGAAGGGAAAGGAACCTGAGGCCACAGCGCTAGCCAGCCAGCGATGCTTCACTTGTGGTTCAGCTGGACATTTGCAAAGAGACTGTGCCATGAGACCCAAGGGTAGAAAGACAGAGCAGAAGAACACAAGGGCAACACAGAAGAAGGCTCTTCAGACAACCCAGATTGCACAGGTTGCTGAGAAGGGTAATTCTGATGTATGGGTGTTAGATTCTGGGGCCAGTTGTCATTTATGTAATTGTAAAAGCTCTTTTGTGTCACTGTCTAAAACTGAAAGACAAAGTGTATCTTTGGCTGATGGGTCTGTCACCAAAATTATGGGACAAGGTGACTTGTATTTATCCTGCTTAGGAGAAACTGTAAAAGGTGTGTTGTATGTGCCAAATTTACAATCAAACCTTTTATCTGTGGCAAAATTGGCTGCAACAGGGTGTATCATAACATTTAAGAAAAATGGTTGTGAGATACGTAAAAATGGGAAATTGTGTGCTACTGGTATGTTAAAAGACTCCTTGTACATTGTGCAAAATGCAAGGAAGCCAAGCTGCAAGGCTGCAGTTGGTAACACTCCATATCATGACCAATGTGTACACCTGATGCACAGGAGATTTGGTCATGCATCAGGTTACAACTAGACCTTTGGAAATTGTACACTCTGATATTATTGGTCCTTTTGCTCCAAGTCTTGGACAAGCAAGGTATGCAATGACCATCATTGATGATTTCTCAAGATACACATTTATCTACATCTTAAAACATAAAGATGAGGCATTTGAGAAATTTAAAAGTTTTGTGACATGGGCAAATGGAAAATTCCCTAGGCCTGTATCTGCACTCCAATGTGATAGAGGAGGAGAATACCTTTCTCACAAATTCAGAAGGTTCCTAGTGGAAAAAGGGATAGAACAAATTCTTTCTAACCCGTACACCCCTCAGCAAAATGGTGTTGCTGAAAGAAAGGGCAGAACCTTGCAAAATGCGATGGAATGCATGTTAAAAGATTCACGATTATGTTTTAAATTCTGGGGAGAAGCTTTATCGACTGCTTGTTATGTTCAGAACAGGTTGTATAACTCTATGATTCAGGACACTCCATTCCATTTGTTTTATGGTGTGAAACCAAAGGTAAGCCATCTTAGAGTGTTTGGTAGCACTGCATGGGTTCACATTCCAAAACAGCAGAGAAGGAAAGGAGGCCCCACAACAAAGAAAGCCATCTTTGTTGGCTATGAACAAAGCCAGAGGAGCTACAGGTTCATAATGGGAGAGAAAATAATTAGCAAAAGCGCTTCTTTTGCTGAACAAAACTGGGGGAGATTAAATTCTAGCTCTCCAGTTGAACTGACCACCACAAGAGAACAGCAAGGACTTGCTGATGGTGATCTTTTGCCTGATGAGGACATTAAACCAGAAAAGCAAATTGAAGATCTGTCTGATGAGATAGATGCTTCTCAGGAAAGTGATAGGAGTCAAAATTTAAGCCCTGTATTACCTCGCAGATCTCAGAGGAGTAATAAAGGCGTTCCTCCATCACGTTTTCAGGCTGAAACAGTAAAGGCTTTTCACATATTCACAGAACCTGAGTCTTTAGAACAAGTGAATGCTTTACCACCTGAGATTGCACAAAATTGGCATTCTGCCATGCAACAGGAATTAGCATCCTTGAAAGAAAATAAAACATGGAAACTGGTAAACCTACCTCCCAATGAACGCTGTCTGGGTTGTAGGTGGGTTTTCAAACTGAAAAGGGATGCTGATGGCAAAATCCAAAAATATAAAGCAAGGTTGGTTGCAAAAGGGTTCACTCAAAGGAAAGATTTAGACTTTGACAAGACTTTTGCACCAGTTACTAAAGGTGAATCAATTAGATTACTGTTAAAAGTTGCTGCACTCAAGGGAATGTCAGTTAACCACTATGACATTCAAACTGCATTTCTCTATGGTGATTTAGACCACAGATTATACATGCAGCAACCCCCTGGCTATGAAAAAGGGGAGAATCTAGTCTGTGAACTGCAGAAGTCAATCTATGGGTTAAAACAAGCTGCTAGATCCTGGAACCAAAAAGTAGATGAAAAACTGCAGAATTTTGGTTTTGAAAAGGGAAAAGCAGATCCCTGTGTGTATATGAAGAAGGACAAACAAGGCTGTATGTATCTGTGCATTTATGCTGATGATTTGCTGCTATTCACATCAACAGAAAAACAAAGGCTTGATTTTGAAGCCTGCATAAAAAACCATTTCATATTAAAAAGCCTTGGAGTTGTGACCAATTACCTAGGTTTGGAAAAACACAGGAAGAAGAATAGTAGCTTTCTGTTAAACCAAAGGGGAGATAATGGTAATGTGAATGGAAAGACATATAAAGTCAGAGAAGATTGGTTTGCATCTTAATCTGTAGTGTAAAAAGGGGAGTGTTAAGGTTTCCCTACGAACAGATTAAGCTACTATTATACCTAATCATTTGGCCGGGTGAAAAGGTTGCAAGTGATTGTCTCCTCTCACGTGCTTCATGCAAAATAGCCTGGGGGGAGGACCTGCCCGGACTTGTCTTCTCACTTCTTCTTTTTCTCTCTGCTGGAAATGTAGCTCAGCAAGGCTTGCTCCAAAAAGGGAGCTAGGTCCTTTAAATGTTTTGCTTTTGTTTTTGTTTTCTGTAAATAAATTATTTTTATAGAAATGCTTGGTGTGTGACTTTTTTGACCTCTCCTGGGCTGAAGGCTTTCCCAGCATTCTGCAACACCATGGACTTTTCAGCCTATTGTAGTCTCCTCTATTGTCTAACAGAAAGTAGCTTTGGGCCCACAGTCCACTCTTGGCCTGCCTGCTCACTGTAGCCTTCCACTACTAGCTTCTCTTGATACTAGTTTGTTCATGTGCCCACATTTTAATTTCTCTTTTCTTCAATTCTTGGTGGTTTCTTGGATTGTATATTCTTGATTCCTGGAGTTTTCCAGCCAGCTGCTCCTTTCATTGCTCTTTTGCTCCAAATTTCTTGCCTCTAGGGCAACTACTCAACCAATCCATATCTCTGATGCTCCATACTCTGGACATTCAGTCATCCACACTGCCCACGACTGCTTTGTCAGTCTTTATGGGGTCATGAAAGGGAAGAAGAGGGCAACATCTGCAAGTGAAAGGGAAGAGGAAATGGTGAGAATGTCTTTTGCCTCTAGCTCCCCAGTTCCCCTTCTCTGTCATACCAGACATTGCTTGGCAGCCCTTCAGGCTGAGCCAGTCCAGCTTTGCTTCCCATTGCCAGCATAACCAGCACAGGTTTGGAGACTCACTTAGCCAGCAGTTTGTCAACAGCCCAACAGATGATGTATAAAATGAAGGGGATTTAGCAGAGTCCTTGTGGAAACTCTTCAGTATAGCTTCTTCCATTCAGAATAAGCAACCTATCCTCATGGAGAAGTCAGAAAGAATACTGAGTTCTGAGGGTATACTGATTTCAAGAACTGCACCAATATGTAATCCAGCAACTATAGCAGGCAGAAGGTCTGCGTGCAAACAAGGTGAGGGTTTTTATATGCCTAAAAAGGAATGTTCCCTTTGAGTTTGCAGAAAAAAACCCACATCAATGTCTAATATGAAGCAAGGGAGAGAAAAATAAATCTGCAACATCCATCTGGTTAAAGCTGCCAGCTTCCACTTCTGCTAAGCATCTTCCCTCATGCTTTAGCATTTTATTCAGACATTTGCATATAATAAGAAGGAATAGGTAGTGACTAATATGCATCCATGATCAGGAGTCAAGCTAGACTCAAGGGACTCTTTATCTTTAATAGGACATTGAACTAAATTTAATCTCTTTTCTGTTATTGATTGGCAACTGATAGCAGTTATATATTATAATTTCACTGAAACCTGATCTCCAAGAACCTGTCTCCAAATAGAAACCACACAAAATACAGCAACAATAAAAACAAAGATAGTTCAAATCTTCATTGAGCTATGATGCTCATTAGATGAGCTTTTTTTTACAAAGTTGTTAGCTCTGTGTTTCATAATGTTGCACTGATAATAAAATGGTACAGGAAAAACTATTGCAATATCATTGTAAGAAATATAGTGATTTTAAAAAAACAACTGACCAGTATCAAATGTCCATCTTCCTAGCCTATAAAATATGAGCTATTTTGAATCAGACCAAGGCTTAACTAGTAAGCATATTCAAAGCTTCAAAGGGATCACTCAATTGGAAGAAAATACAGTGGAATCTTTCTCTGAATCAAATCATTGGAAGTATTTCAGGCACTGAACTGAATCAGGGGCCTTCAGATTGCTGTGGAAAGATTCAAAGGCAATTCAGATATGATCAGATTTATGAATTTGCAGAGTCTCAAATGTTACTGCATGAGTGAATGAGAAAAGCTGAAATGGGTGGAGCTGAGGGATATGTTGGGTTGTCTGGTCATAATATGAATATCCAGCCAATGTGTTTTACCACTTCCACAAACCTATCCTATTAGAGCTGTTGGTAAGTACTAGTCTGTCTGATAAAATCCATTTACACAAGTTTGCCTGGCAGAAGAGAAACAGAGAGAGAATTCTCTTTATTCTACTGCTCTTTTTTAATCTAATTGCTTTTTTTTGTTTGATCCTCCACTTTATCCCAAATCCATATTTTATATCATCCTTCCTTAATTCTTGAGCTATTTGTTTGACCTACTCTACAGCCCTGTACTCAGTCTCAGTTCTTTCCTTCTTTGCTGTCTCTTTTTCCCATTTCATTCTTTCCACTCCCTCCAAAACATTTTTCAGAAAAACAAAAGTACATCTGCTTTGTTTCAGCTACTTGTTTATCTCAAGTCTTGTTTTGTACCGAGTCTTCTTCACTGTGTGACAAGATAAAATGCTTGCTCTTAGTTTATTACATATAATACAGACTAATGTGGGTTCTTTGTGATATCTGATTCTATTTTATTGTGAGCTGCTTAGGGGAGGGGGATTATAAATCAATTTACAGATAAAAACACATTAAAATGTTTTATATCATAGTGTATAATAAATGCAATAGTAATAACATACGTACTTCTCAGAATTATTTTGAAAAATATGCTGCATAAGGAGCACATGTTTTGTCATTCTTTGAAAAGACTAAACTTGCCAATAAGCCTGTTCAGAAAAATAAGTGATCAAAGACAGGTGGATTCTAAGAGCTCACTTTTTAAATATCTTTTGCAAGTTTTCCAGCAGGAGTGCCTGGACGAATGTTGGAGACGGTTGTGGGGCTGGAAAGCACTCGATCTGGGTTGTGTTTGGTATGTTTGCGTTATGTTTGTTCACCCCATTTATGGCCAACTTTTAATTTTTTAATCTGTTCAATGTATTGGGGCTTTGTTTTTAATTTGTACGCTACCCAGAGTCAATGCAGGTTGGGTGGCCTTCTAAATTGTAAATAAATACATTGTGCTTTATTATAACTTGTTCAGGAAGATGTCTTCTAAAAGACCTACCACCCTGGTTATTTTTATCCCATTCTGCCAAAAAAATGGAAACAGCTGCTGATGCTTTTATGTTCTTCCTTTGTGGCCCATCGTTGAAACTTTTTTGGAATGAAATTGTAGATTCAGTTCAAATCTAATCTTGTTTCCCTCAGACCTCAAATCTCCAACTGAAATCAAAACATGCTGTCTTCAAGTCTCAAACTGGATTTGGATTTTGGCTGATCTGCAGACCACTATTAACTAATCCTACAATATCTAACCACAGGCAGGACATGAGTTAAATAGCATTCTCCCAGTTGTGTTCCTGGAAACTGGTACTACAAAATCCACCCCAGGCAGAAGTATTTGTATGAATCTTCAGTGTTATTCAGGATAGGCAATCTGTTTTAAAAGAGTGTTTTTTGTTCATTCTGACAATATAAGAAAGAGAAAGGAGATGGAATAGACCAATCAAAGAGCAGTAACACACTTGTGATACAGTAAAGTTTATCTTCAGTGGAATCTTTCTTTAAGACTCAGAGTTTTAGGGAGGTCTTTACAAAGCAATGGAAGAGAAGATGTCTATGGTCTATTGACTACAGTTTTTCTCACCATGTGTGGTAGATGCAAAAATGTACAAATGATGTAAAATAAGTTGTTCTGTTTTTAGGGTGTGGAGGCCCTAATTTGGATGGTTGGTAAAGCATTTGTGATATTCTAAAAGTGGATTTCATTGTATTTCCTATATTTTTTACTTGTGTAGGACTCTCAAGAGTCAACAGTTGTGTATATTATGAACTGTGTAGAAATCAGGTGTTTTACGCTATCAGCAGATTGCATCCAGGTTTTGTCCCTCATATAAGAGAAAGCTGGCATATAGATCAGTCAGTTTCTGTCAGCCTTGCATATATTTATTCAAATTTCTGTCTGATCCTTTTTTTTAGTAACGTATAATTTTTTAAATAGGTAGAAGAACATTTGCATTTCAATACAAAATATTTCACATATTTCCCATTTGTGAGAAGATAATCCTATGTTATAAAATGCACATACATTCCATGCAGTATTTTGGAGCCTTAAACTCCATCATAAATTTGGTTTTCCTTCTTGGCTGCCAAAATCCTCCTGTTAACCAAGTAAAGAGACCTGATGCCCTGCCCTGAATACCAAATGGGTAGGCTGGTAAATATCATCTCTGCCCCACAGGCCCCCAATAGGTTGGATAGGAAAGGTGGACACTGAGCTACCAGCCCGTACACTGCACCCCATACCCAAGCAGTCTGGAAAATGGCAGAGTGGGGCCCAGTAATAATTGAATCCCAGCGTGGCTTGACATGCTGTTCTTCTTGGGGACATAGATGTAACAAGGAACAAGACTGGTCAGGAAGAGCGGGGTGGAAATGGCCAGCATATATTTCCAAAACTGCTAGCTGCCATAAACCAGAAAGAACAATACTGTACAGTCTAGGACTTGGCTGGTGATTGCAGATGCTGTAGGTAAGAAAAGTTGGGGGGGGGGGGTGTTCTCTAGAATACAGTATTTTCTTTTCAAAATCTGCTTAAGTGCTGAAGGCAAGGGGTGTTCTTATTCAGAACAAAGATTTATTTTCAAAAACTGCTTAAGTGCCAAAGGCAAGGGCTTTTCTTACACAGAACAAAGTATTACTTTCAAGCCCTGATTAAGTGCTAAGGGCAAGAATTGTTCTTCTAAAGAACAGTTTTATTTTCAAAATCTGCTTATTGCTCCAGTTCAGGCTTTCCTTAGACAGAGTTGTGCTTTCAAAATCAGTGGCACAGAAAAAGATAGCTTGAAGTTCAGAAACAGGCATCCTAGTTCCCTCCTAATTTTTTTGACCTCACCTCCCATATACCCAGTGAGCAAGGCCAATGATAAGGAGATGGAGGAGCTGAATCCTAAACGGTTGGAAGGAAACATGTTATTTACCTTTATTTTAGATTCTGGGCCTTTGATACTCACTACATCCTGGCCTAAATATGAATTCCAATAGAAGAGAATATGAATTCAAGTTTAGATTTCAGTTTCTTACAATGGCTACTCCTATTCTTGGAGCCATCCTGAAGGACAATCCTACAGGTCCATTCTTTGTAATAGAAAAATTACGTTTTATATTAATCCAAAAATGGATTACAAAACTCACTGACATTATCAACAGAATGTATGTCTTTTTTATCTGCTCACAGGACATGTCTGTTATCTTTCTATTTATTTTAAGATAGTTATTAGAGTTAAATATTGTCACCTTCAGTGAGTGCTATGCCAGAAAAAATATTCTTTGTTTTTTAATCTTTCTCCTTCAAGTAAATGTAGAAAGGAAAATCATTTATTTTTATTGCTTAACATCCCAGTGGTCATTAGTTCTTATTATGCTCTTCCCAAGTCTTTCTTCATCCCTTACAAAATGACATTCTTGAGCTCAAAAGTGTTATAAGCTCCAGATGGCTTGTTTTTAGCTGGATCCTGGGAGAAAAAGATAAGGGGACAGAAGTATAGTCTGAAATAACTAGTTTTATTGACCTGCCACTTCTCCTTCACTACCTCAATATATATGGATTAATCCCATCAACTAGCCATCCCAACGGTCAAGTACAATTAGGTAATTTGGTGTTTAAAAATATGTATACATTGTTCAAATAAAAGCAAATGAATAGTCAGTAAACAACTGTTGTGACCCTTCTCACAGCATGTTCTAATGACAAAAAAAGCCATATATTCTAGAACCAATGACATGCTTTTGTTAAGTACAGAACCTTTCTTCATCCACGTTGCTAGCTTATTCTAGGAGCAAAGAACCATTATGTCCAGGTGTTTCATGTGTCCTTGTTTGTTGTTGTTGTTGTTGTTTATTCGTTTAGTCGCTTCCGACTCTTCATGACTTCATGGACCAGCCCACGCCAGAGCTTCCTGTCGGTCGTCAACATCCCCAGCTCCCCCAGGGACGAGTCCGTCACCTCTAGAATATCATCCATCCATCTTGCCCTTGGTCGGCCCCTCTTCCTTTTGCCTTCCACTCTCCCTAGCATCAGCATCTTCTCCAGGGTGTCCTGTCTTCTCATTATGTGGCCAAAATATTTCAGTTTTGCCTTTAATATCATTCCCTCAAGTGAGCAGTCTGGCTTTATTTCCTGGAGGATGGACTGGTTTGATCTTCTTGCAGTCCAAGGCACTCTCAGAATTTTCCTCCAACACCACAGTTCAAAAGCATCGATCTTCCTTCGCTCAGCCTTCCTTATGGTCCAGCTCTCGCAGCCATATGTTACTACAGGGAATACCATTGCTTTAACTATGCGGGCCTTTGTTGTCAGTGTGATGTCTCTGCTCTTAACTATTTTATCAAGATTTGTCATTGCTTTTCTCCCAAGGATTAAGCGTCTTCTGATTTCCTGACTGCAGTCAGCATCTGCAGTAATCTTTGCACCTAGGAATACAAAGTCTTTCACTGCTTCTACATTTTCTCCCTCTATTTGCCAGTTATCAATCAAGCTGGTTGCCATAATCTTGGTTTTTTTGAGGTTTAGCTGCAAGCCAGCTTTTGCACTTTCTTCTTTCACCTTCATCATAAGGCTCCTCAGTTCCTCTTCGCTTTCAGCCATCAAAGTGGTATCATCTGCATATCTGAGATTGTTAATGTTTCTTCCAGAGATTTTAACTCCAGCCTTGGATTCCTCAAGACCAGCTTGTCGCATGATGTGTTCTGCATACAAGTTGAATAGGTAGGGTGAGAGTATACAGCCCTGCCGTACTCCTTTCCCAATCTTAAACCAGTCCGTTGTTCCGTGGTCTGTTCTTACTGTTGCTACTTGGTCGTTATACAGATTCTTCAGGAGGCATACAAGATGACTTGGTATCCCCATACCACTAAGAACTTGCCACAATTTGTTATGGTCCACACAGTCAAAGGCTTTAGAATAGTCAATAAAACAGAAATAGATGTTTTTCTGAAACTCCCTGGCTTTTTCCATTATCCAGCGGATATTGGCAATTTGGTCTCTAGTTCCTCTGCCTTTTCTAAACCCAGCCTGTACATCTGGCAATTCTCGCTCCATGAACTGCTGAAGTCTACCTTGCAGGATCTTGAGCATTACCTTACTGGCATGTGAAATGAGTGCCACTGTTCGATAGTTTGAACATTCTTTAGTGTTTCCCTTTTTTGGTATGGGGATATAAGTTGATTTTTTCCAATCTGATGGCCATTCTTGTGTTTTCCAAATTTGCTGGCATATAGCATGCATTACCTTGACAGCATCATCTTGCAAGATTTTGAACAGTTCAGCTGGGATGCCGTCTTCTCCTGCTGCCTTGTTATTAGCAATGCTTCTTAAGGCCCACTCAACCTCACTCTTCAGGATGTCTGGCTCTAGCTCACTGACCACACCGTCAAAGCTATCCCCGATATTGTTATCCTTCCTATACAGGTCTTCTGTATATTCTTGCCACCTTTTCTTGATCTCTTCCTCTTCTGTTAGGTCCTTGCCATCTTTGTTTTTGATCATACCCATTTTTGCCTGGAATTTACCTCCAATGTTTCTAATTTTCTGGAAGAGGTCTCTTGTCCTTCCTATTCTATTGTCTTCTTCCACTTCCGCGCATTGTTTGTTTAAAAGTGTCCTTGTTTAAAAGAAGTAAAACTTTTACTTCTTTTTTTTTGTGTGTCCTTGTTTAAAAGAAGTAAAACTTTTAATACCACTTGAAGAATTTGCATAAGACTCCAAAATTTCAGTAAGAAGGTCAAACTACCTGAACAAATTTGGAAGGTAAATGTAATAAGGCAAGGTCATATGAAGACTTAAAAATAAATTAAAATTTGACTTGTTTACAAAATCTCAAAAACATATACAGCCTGAACCTTCAGTACATGATAATATGGTCCATAAATTACAAGCTATTTAAAATAGCAAAAGCTTTAATAAAATGTTTCCTAGTGTTCTTAGTTGTCTAGACAATAGATGACAGTAGCCACACATTGACAAATATTTTAATTTTGAAACAGTGAAAAAAGAAAAACTGTTATTCCAAAATGGCCACACTACATGATATAAATAATGCAGACAAGTCTGCCTAACTCATAACCTATATGATTGGTATATAGACAAAAATTTGAGAAACATATATACTGTTTTGATACAGTGAGGGAAAATTTCACAATTATGGGTAACTTTACAATATTAAGAAGAGGATAGTGAGATCTACCGCATGTGGAGAATATCCCACATTTGTTCTGGGATAAGCCTGAAGACCTCCCACAACAGCAGCAATAATCAAAGAGCAATAATCATAAACAACTGTAATCTGGTTGCTGTAGAGGAGTATGGAGATAAACTTGAACAAGGAGTGTAAGATCAATTAAGTAAACATCAGCTAAGCCCTGAGAAAGGGGAAGGAGTGAAAAAGAAACTCAAGACTACCCCATCTTGATTCTCTTTGGTATAAAAGGGGGCAGAGGGGAAACTCTATCAGTCTTTCAAGATTCAGTTAGGATACTCTACAACTAAAGACTTCCAAGACACACTATTCTCCATTCAGAGAGGCACTGAACATGCCTTTGATTGTGGAGATGGTATTAAATTTTTCAGGCACTGCACTATATGCAGAACAACTTGCTGAAGCACTGTTAGAACATCACGGGCAAGTGAATATACAAATAGTAAACCTGTTTAATGCCATAGTACAATGACACAGCAGTTGGGAGATACTCAGCTAAGAGCCTGAGACCCAACTAGTATTTCTTTGCTCTCATGGGAGTTTGCTGGAGAAGACTGGGGAAGCACAGGATCAATTTCTGACTTTTGTGACTCAGTGTGAATTATTTATGGCAGATTGGTCAGCAGAATTTTCTACAGACACTCCAGGACAACAATTAATTTTTCACAATAGCTTAGCATGTGTGCAAACACAGTCAGTATCTGGTATGAGTGGCTAGTTGACCCTATACTTCCCAAGACTAGACTCAATCAGATATAATATTCCAACAAGACTTCCCATATGTTGAATGAAGCTTAACACTCCTTAGGTCCTGCAACATTTTCTCCTGGCAGAAGGAACATTTTGGCCTGCCTGCTCCTTCCCACCAACAAAAGTTGTGGCTTCCTGATAAGAGCTCTTAGAGGTCTCCTGCATTTTCCACCCATCTAAGGAGACTCTCCTCACCATGTAAAATCACAGTGAAAGCTAGCCTTCTTGAGTCTGAAATAGAAGAAAAAATTACCCAATACTTCTCTTTGCCTAAAAGAGTAGGTTGATAATACTCTGAAGACTTTATAAGTAGGGACATTTTTACAATAGTCATAGTGTTTAACAACATTTCTCTCTCTCTCTCTCTCTCTCTCTCTGTGTGTGTGTGTGTGTGTGTAAAGCACAGGCTACAATTCTATAGTAACTTTCTCCCTGAAGTCAAATATAGCTTATTTGCGACAAGACTAGTATTTTACTGTTATACAACATGCGCAACAAAGCACAGAAACAATTTTGCCCAATGTACATGTTATTTTATGCACCTTGCCCATTTCTGACACTATAATTGGCCTTCACTTCGCATGACTTTGATACAGATTGGTTAGATTTTTAAATATTTTTGGTGATAAATTTGAGGCCAAATAGTGTCTCAGGTTCAGTATATGACCTGGTGAATCGGTATTAGGCTTGGAGATTATAATGTCTTGGATTCTAACTGGTGACAGTTGTGAATATTGAATTTTGCAATAGAAATGCATGAATGAGTAATGAATGAATGATATGCTTCAGTTAATATAAACAGTGGAATGCCAACTGTGTGTCAAAAGATGCAAAAGTCATTGGTAATTTAAATCACATCTAATTAAGAGACATGTTTGTTAGGACATAGATTTTTCATCAGTAGTAAATTCAGTAAGTTCCTGGCAATGAGAAAGTTTAAGAGAACAAAAGAATTTATTTCTCATTCAAGCAAAGAAAATGTACTGGTCCAATGATTACCACTTGAAAGAAAGATGAAATTAAATTGGCATCAATAAGAAGGTCTCTTAATGGTTGCAAAAAGACATGTTAGAGACACACAAAATAATTTTCATGTAGTTTGGCCTTATGATAAGACTTTGGGACACTGCTTTAGAGCCATATTAACAACAGCTGGTGTTTAAAAGCACTAGCTTTTCTCAGCCTTTTAAAGAATGTTCCAGGGTATCTTAAAAATCATGTTCCATTTATAATAAAAACATTTGCCCATGAAATTTTTTAGCACACCTGGAACATGTATCAAGTCATTTTTTATCTTCCTCAAAACCTTAGGTTAACTAAAAGGTAAGGTTATTATAACTTTAGAGGAAATTCTTCAAAAGCTTCACATTTGCTAGTATGTCATTTGCATTAGTCACTTGACTACTTCATGTCACGATAGGAGCAAAGAAGGGATTTAAAACGCCTGCTATGAATTAAACTCATAGATACTGAATAATACAGTTCAGAAAAAACCTAAATGATTCTTGAAAGCACTAGTAAATGAAGGAATTATTTCTTCAGCCTAAGGAGGAAATAGGAAGATAAGAAATGAGTCCATTTTTTACAGTCCTGTGGGCTGTAAAGCATTCACCTACTTTTTTTTCTTTTCATTCTAACTGTTCTGCAGATTTATCAGAGCCTGCTATGTAAGACTTCCATATCCACAGGAACTGATCTTGGAATAATACAGCTTGAATTTAGTTCTGTATTTATTAAGAATTTGATTCAAGGTATCAGAGTCATCAACCAAACTACAAAACACAACTAAAGACAGTTAGCTCCTTTGTTAACAGTGATACACATGCTGTGCATTTTAACATAAAGTGTCATTTTATTATTTTGGTATATGTTAAAATAAACTGTATGCTATCTAATACATAGGATTTCTTATTTTTATTCATTTATGAATGTATAGACTGCTGTAGTCAATCCAATCTAAGTAGTATACTGGAGAACAGCCAGAGCCAAATGCAACAATAAAATAATAGAACATAATACAATATACAATTACAGGTAAATTAATCTTAAAAGTAATATTTCCATTCCTGGTGCCAGGTATTCCACAGTTCTTAGATTCCAAAGGCCTTCTGAAATAGTTTTTAAGAATTTCTAGAAGCCCTGAAAGTGGGAGCTACCCCCTCCCTCAGGGGCAAGCCCTTCCTCTTCAGATGGAGAAAGCCTCCACGAAGAATGTCAGCTTTCAAACATCCCTGCCATCAAACACATCAAGAGGAGGGAACCTTCAGCAGGCATACTCGGTGATCTCAGATTGGCGAGGCAGGATCTATGCAGGATAGACGATCTCAAGGATTCCCAGACCCTTTGCCTGAATGTTGAGTTGCATTTAGAAAGATATTGGTAATCATTGCAGATCCTGCAGCAATGATGTTACATGGCAGTAGAAAGACTATTCAGTGAGCATATAGGCCTCTGTATTTTGCACCAAGTGAAGTTTCCAGGTGACCGTCAAGAGCACCACCCTTAAAAGTGAATTATAGTAATTCATCCAGGAGCGACCATGTTCAATGCACCCTGGGATATTAAGTCGGCATGCCATCTGAGGCTGGGCAATGGCCCTCCTGGCCACAGTTTCTACCAGTTATTCCAGCAGGAGTGATGAGTTCAAGAGGACCCCAAATTGTGGGGGTTTTCATGGGAGAGCACAACCCCACCAAACCCAAAGATGGTACAATGCTAGAATTGCATCTGAGCCTATTCCAGACTCTGACAACCTCCAAAACACTTACCTATATAAGCATTTTTTTTCTCAAACACGACCTATATTACAAATTGGATCTGCAGTTTTAATTTAAAATGTCATACCCAATTTATCTTAGGTGTTGTTTAAGGACATTATTCTACTGCCTGAAGGCTTCAAAGATATTTCTGAGATATGAACTGCTCAGACAGTTACTAATTTTTTCTTCTCATCTTAGCAGATGCCTGGGCCTTTAACAGACAGATTGATTTTCTTCTGTCTGTTTCTTCAATACGTTGTGTGTGAATGAAAAGATTGGACACCCTGTATCCTCCAGATGTTGTTCAGCTCAGTTTCCTAGCCTTCATAACCAATGGTGTAGGATCAGAGTTAAAATCCAAGAACACCTAGAGAACCTATCCCTGTAATATAACACTGCATGTACAGAAACCAAAAATATTAAAACTGTTTTAGCACCATATTTTAAAAGCTATGTTGAAGACCCAAAGTAGAACATGGCACAAAGTGCTCTGAAAGAAAATGTGAAATAGTCCTCCAAGAAATTCACAGAAAAATGCTTCTGATTCACATATAGCAGTAGAGAATTCCACATCCAAAATAAAAGACATCTATAGGCTAGTTAGTTAATTATTAGTTGATTGACCACATCAAGACACAATGTGATGTCAGCTAACAAAAAATAAAATAGGTACAAATCTACCAAAAAATGACCAAATATATTCAGATAAGTGCATCACCTGTGCATGTTACCCCAGTATGTTCCATAAAATAAGCTCTCAGTTGAGCAGCCTTGGCATTTCTGCTGGCTTCATATATATTAGTGCCCTGAAAGAAGTAGGACAGTCTATTATTGAGGCCCCAATATTGTAAGTAATGGTTTTAAGTATTTGGCCCTTACTGGAGCATATAATTGGCAATCAAATAAGACATGTAAGAAGTCTTCTATATTTGGAGCACCACATATACACTTATTCTCATAATATGGCACTTGGTAGAATCAGCCATATTTTACCATGGAAACCAGCAGCTCAAATCTTGCTCTAGAAAAGGCTGTTCTTTGGTACTCTGTCAACCCACTGTCAACTATTTTTCTATTTGGAATATTGTTTTGTTCTTGGCCAACCAGTTTAAAGATCTAATGCTTGCAAGTGACTCTATATCAGTTTGGGCACTGATATCCAAGACTCTCTATTTAAAGATTTCTTTGGCCTGATGCCCAACTGAAAGTAGATACTGGGTTGATAGTCCATGTTGCAAAATAACTTTAGTAAGTTGGTTTACTCATGTAGTGGGCTGAACCATATCTAGCTGTTCTTCTAGGCACATTTCAGGTGGCCTTCCAAGGTCTATTAGCAGATTCCTCCACCAACAGTTGAGGGTTTTAATTGCTGAATGACTACATATGGGGGAGATCTTTTTGATTGTAACCATGGGGGGCTGGTGTATTCTTGTCAGTTCCCACCATACATCTTAAGAATGGACCTGATTGTGTTTAAGTAAAGGAACCCTTAATAGATCCTTCAGTTCTGCACCCTCAGTCAACATTGGACCAGAAGGCTGTCATGTTCCCCGTTGCAAGGCATATGTGCATCACAACGGGGAACATGCACATTAGGTAAGAGGAAGGGATAAGCATAATCCCTAAATCACTCATACATCCCCCAAGCACCCATATCCAGAAGGGAATCCCCAACACAATAGATAAGCCCCTCAGACCAGACTTGGCACCCATAAAGAGATAGGGGGAACGCCTTCCCATTCCCCCAGGGGATGCATTCACACCTCCCTCAGGCACACATGTCCACAGAGGAATATCCAACATAATGGGAGCGCCCATCAGACAGGACTTAACACCTATCGAAAGATTGGGGAAACACCTTCCCATTTCCCCAGGGGACGCACCTGGTCCGGACGAAGACAGGGAGACAAAGGAGATCGCCGGGATCGCCTTTCAGCTGACGCATCGCAGTCCCAAGCACCCATCCGGTCCTGGCTCGAGGGTAGAGAAGCACAACGTCCGCCAGCAAAGTATAAACAGGGCACCCTGTCAACACATAAGGATTCCCGTCTTTTTCTTTGCACGCACTCCGTTCTAATAAAGCCAGAAATCCTTAGACCTTCTAAGTGAGTCTGTGTCTTATTCAGAGCGTGGCTGCCCTGACAAAGGCAAATTGAAGAAGTGATTCCCTCCATTTCCTCTAGCCCACCAGGCTTGTATTTTTTACAAGTATGTGGATAAATAAAATGTGAGACTAGAACCACCCAGCATTTCTATTTTCTAAGCATTCTTATAAGATCTATGATGGACCCCAAAGCATTCTTGTAAATAAAGATTATGCCAGAGGCTGGTATTTTGCAACGTATCACTTACCTTTTAATTACAGACAGGTTGGGAAGACCAGTAGATATCAAAGGAGGTTCCACAGGTACCATGTTACCTGTCCCTGGTTTGGATATCTTTCCCTATCATGTGCTCTGTAGGCGTGTAGGATTAAATTTTCCATTACTCCCATCTTCTATCACAGGAGAACTGAAAATCCTGTCTAGTGGCGTATGATCTTCTGGCCTGAATCAAATAACTTTGCAATTTTCCTAGAAAAAGCATTTGATTAAGTATTCTGCAGAGCAGGTAATGACAATAATATGTGTTAAATAACCAAGGCATTCTTTTTCAACATAAAACCAGCAACAACTCTATTAGTGATCATTATTAGTATGAACATTAAATACTCTTTTTGCTTTAGTCACTAAGCTGTAGTGAATTATCTGAGTTCACGCCACAACTCCTAGAGCTAATTAGTGTAACTTGCATTATAACTGACCACCAGAAATATAGCTAAAAGGAGCTGTTAGGTACAAAGACCATGTTTCTCCAGCTGAGTCTTGCCTACATTTCTGCAATAACATGCAGCAGTTTTTCCAAGGTTTCAACTAGAAATCTTCCCTAGACCTATCTAAAAATGCTGAGAATTAAACCTAAGACCTACTGCAATATGTGCTTTGCCACTTAACTGAAACAGACTTCTTCCAATGCTGAGTTATACTGTTGTATGGGAAGATGATTAACGTGAAGAAGTACTCCGGTTTTAACATTTCTGCCACATCATCATAATCTTTCTTTTTCCTGGTTTGCACTGACTGAGTTAAACAGATTAGAACTAAGTCAGAAGTAATAGAACAGCTTACTTACCAAAGCCATGTCATATTTTTTCATCCAATCACACAACTGTTTGTATATCTGTACTTACAGTATATTTAATAAGTTCATCCATGCTCAGTTTATTCAATGTAAAGGAAAACAGCATTATAGTAAAAATTAGGGTATAACGTCATGTGTCAGGAGAAGCTGTCCATAATTAGGAATTATGTGGCTTAGGTGTGCACTTACATTGTTCCTTTGTGTGTGCTAATTGTGGTACACAGAGTATTTGTTATTTTCCTCCTTCACAACCATAAACTTTCCAGGCACAATCTTATGACCCATATGTCTTATTTACAAATACATGAGTAGAATGCAAGCAGTTCTACTTGCACTAGGAAATAGATCTTCCTCTCATATATGATCCCTAAATAGGATACCTTCCAACCTCAGGTCTTCTTGTTTGGTCTTTAGTGTTTTCATTCCCCTTTGCTAGTTACTACACCTTCTCTTACAAATTATGCTTGATGTAATCCAGGCCCAGCTCTATTTAGAGTCAATTATGAAATTATTGGGGCCTGACCAACATTCATAAAAAAACTGCTGTAAATTGGATGGTCTGAGATCAATAGAAAGCCTTGAAAATTGCTTTAACAAACTTGCTAAGTTCATGTTTTGTTAAAATAATTTCATATGGATAGAATATAGCCGTTTGAAATTAGCAGAGGTATCTATGAAAGGTAACAGCCATCTTGTAAATGATGTAGATTTCTTTCCCAGCATGTTCAAACCTTACTTCAACTATAAATGGCATAATTTAAGTTTATATGTGTTATGAAAAAATAGAAAATGAGAAACTGTGTGTGGGGAGTGGGAAGGAGGACTCATTTTGGGGAAATAAAATAATAGGATGATACTTGTAGTGATGTTTAGTAAGATAGAAAAGATGTAGTTGCTGTAGTACCTGTACCACCAATAGTGTTCCCTGTTAACTGTAAGGACAGTATTTGGAAACGTTTTGGCCACAGATGGAACCAAAAGATCTGTATCTACTGACTACCTTGCATATTGTTACCTACTGTACATTACTATTTAGTGCAATCTACCACCTACAAGGTATATTTGGTTTATTGACTCACACAAAAAGCATCATATGAAGTGATGTGTAGACACAGTGGATGGGTTGCAAGGATAGAAAACTGTGGGGAGTTCTCGTGTTTCTGTAAACTAGTTGAAGCTATGTTTTCTTTCTTTTTCTTATATTTCTAATTCCTTTGGTTTGCTCTTTCTTACAACTTTTCTATGTTCTTCATTAACAATCTTTACAGTCCTAGAAAAGGGAATAGAGTGATAAGTATAAATTGGTGAATGAATTAATGGATGAATGAATGGATGGATATTGTTTTCCTCTTACATTTTCTTACTAGGCATATATAAAATAAACTAGGATTATATCAACATTAGAAGGAATAATTTGGTCTGTATGAGTCTTTGAAGAGGCACTTCATTTTAGCCAGCAAAGTGCCTCTTCAGTGCAAAGTCATGATGTGAGATGGCATCATGCTTCTAAAGAGTGAAGAGAAACAACCACATCACTTTGTTTCACTGCCTGACAGGGGCACTTTGCTGGTTAATGGGCAAGAGCCTGGTCAAGGCACATTGGCCTTGCCTCTTCTTCTGTGGATGATGCTCTCCATGTCAGAATCAAGCACAGCACCTCCACAAGGTGAAATGCCTCATTAAGGCAGATCCCAAGTGATCTATACAGATATAGTTGCACTCTATGCTATGGCTTAATGAGCTTGTTTATGGCTGAGTATGATGTGTGAACCCATCCAGTGACAGAATACTAAACCATTGTTTATGTTATACAAATGAAGCTAGCTTTCTTCTTGCATATTGATCCCTACACCCTTTTGCTTCAGGGAGGCTGCTAGAGGTCTGGCAGTTTCCAGACTGATTTTGATTACCTGCAGTTTATCATATAATCTGAACCCAGAATAACTCTGATTCAATTTGCCTACCATCAGTGGGGGT
This sequence comes from Candoia aspera, assembly GCF_035149785.1. Taxonomy (NCBI): domain Eukaryota; kingdom Metazoa; phylum Chordata; class Lepidosauria; order Squamata; family Candoiidae; genus Candoia; species Candoia aspera. Next base: position 209,835,243 of record NC_086154.1, on the reverse strand, counting down.
CAAGTCAATTTCCATCAACAGTTTATGCAGCTAGTTCTTTTCAGCTACTCCTAATACAGTATAAGGTTTGGGTGCTGTGTTAAAATAGGGCTTCACTTAAAACAGAATTCAAAATATCAGGGAGGAGCAGGAAGAAAAAGAGAAGGGTGACCCAAGTTAGGAACTAAGCTAATTATAATTAATTCAGCCATTGATTGAATTAAGAAGTCTGTGTGGCCATTTTGGGTACCCCCCCCCCAAAAAAAGCCTTTTGAAATATAAATGTTTTTCTGTCAAAGAACAGCTTTTGCAAGTAATGTCATATCACAACAGATCTAATCATCTGATACCTTGAAATTAAAAATGCCTTCTCTCTCTTGTAATTTAAGACTTCACCAATCATCGAAATAGCAAATGTTCTTGTGAAAATGCTTTTCTGGGAACTGCAATCAAGATAACCTTGAAAATATCTGTGGGAGTGAATTCTTCTGCAGAACTTTTTTAAGGCACAAGTCTATGACCATTTCCTTCTTTTTTTTTAAGTACCTAATCTTTACTTTTGTGCTGAATACCTTATGGATTCTTTTCTACTCATCCTTTGTACTTGCACAAGAAAAACTTCTTTACCCTGGCTTAAGTAGTACTCTAAAACAGTTTTGCAACATGGCTTCTTCCTGACAGGATAGAAGCCAAAGTGATTGCCATGGTACCTTGTCACCTATATATTTGTTATACCGAATTGTCATGAAGGCCCAATTAAACATTTTTTTTATCCCGTTGAACTGAAAGGGATGAGCACAAATTTTTTTTCTTTTTTCGCTCCTGAAAACAATGAGTCATGAGAGTCTTAATTTCAGCTAATTGTGCCCAACATTATTACAAAATAATCATTCAGTCTGGAGATCTGATCATTTAGCTTCTGACCGCTGCTAATAAGAAGAGCAGGGACGGAAGGATTCATTTAATTGATAGGTGATACTGAAGCCATTAGTGGACAGCTAGGACCACTGTATGGAGCAGAGCTAAACACAGGAAAATATGTGAACAGAAAAAGAGTATTATCTAAAATAGCATAAATGAGCACGTTAGAGAAATATAGGTTATTGATCTTACACACTTAGACAAAGTAGGTTCAAAAGTGAGTAAAAAGAAGTCTTGCTGATTTATTTGGTCCAGTTACGTCCATTTCAGAAGAAAAGTTGATTATTCTGGTTCTTCTTTCTGTTCCCTAAACTTAATTTACCCTCAGCCCTCATTGCTACTGAAGGTTGCATGGAGAAAGGGGGAAAATCATTCCCTAGGCCCATCGCATGGCCCAAGATGGAGAGAGCAGCAAAGCATGCTTCTTCCTTGATGGTGAAGAAGGAGGAAGTGAGGAATGTGGGAGGGGCAACAAACAGCTTCCTCCAGAAGCACATAGAGAATTTGCATCCTAGAGCGAACTCATCCACTTGCTAATGAGGCATGCTGATTTGCTGGGACCTCCAACAGGTACAAACTTATTTCAAGTTAATTATTATTTAAAATTATTATTTAAAATCCACACTTCTCTGAATTCTCCAATGCAGTTCACTAATCAATATTATTTAAAAGTTACAAAAAATGCCTTGTTAGAAAAAATATGCACAAAAATTCCTTTGAGGGTCCCCCTCCCCCACTCTCTTCCATTTGTTAGTGGTTTCTCAGGTTTCTCCTGTAAGCTTCATGTACTATATTAGCATTTAGATTGTTAATAAGAGTGCCTGCTGAATGTGATAAAACCAGGAGGAAATCTATTGGGGTTGCCCCCTGGGAAAACAATGCACACAAATAGTGAGTGCTGTGTAATCGATGCATAATACATCCTTATTATACGGTGTGGTATTTGTGGGGCTGTCCTTGAAGATAGCCTGGAAACTGCAGCTTGGCCAGAATGTGGTAGCACAGGTCCAACATTACCCCAATGTTGAAAAGCTTCCCAGTTGCCTTATGAGTTTAATTCAAGGTGTTTGCAGCAGAATATGCCACCTAGGCTCAAGCTACTTTCAAGAATGTCTGTTCCTATACCATCCACCTCTTACTTATCATTAGGGTACCTTTCATGGGTTATTTGACATCAGTTATTAATTAGGGATAGGGTTAGGCCTGGGTCTCATATTATGGAACAAACTATTACTGAATTTAAAGCAAGCTCCTTCCTTTTTATAAGAGGATTCAAACCATTTATTTATCCAGGCTTTTTTTTAAATATAATTTTGTTGAAAGTTTTAAAAACAAGAGTAAAAAATACAAACTAAAATAGAATAAGAAAGAAAAAAGAAGGAAGAAGAAATAAAAGAGAAAACTAAAGTGCAAAAAGAAAAGAAAAGAAAAATAGAAGAAAAATAGAAAAGAAAGAAAAAAGATATAAAGTAGTTTCCAATCTTCTTTACAGCAGTTATAAGTCCAATTGTATATTTACCTTTCTCTAAAGTTACATCATGACTCTCTTCTTTCTGTCCTATCTAATGATCAAAACCATAGATCATAAGTTCATTTTTTTCTGTTTCATGCAAAAACTCCACAACAGGTTTCCAGTCAGCAATAAACATAGATATTGTCTATTCTCTAATCAAACAGGTCAATTTGGCCATGTCAGCAAGGTCTATCATCTTCACCAACCATTCCTCCATTTTTTTTTAATCCATTCAATTGTGTCCAATTCTCAGACTGCCTGAACAAGTACCTGCAGTTTTCTTGGCAAGGTTTTTCAGAAGTAGTTCACCATTGCCTCCTTCTAGGGCTGAGAGAAAGTGAGTGGCCCAAGGTCACACAGCTGGCTTTATGCCTAAGGTATGACTAGAACTCACGGTCTCCTGGTTTCTAGCCTGGTTCCTTAACCAGTACACCAAACTGGCTCTCTTCTTCCATTATACATATTGCCAAATCTTTCTGTATTTGTCATGGTGATACCCAGATATTTTACTTTTTTCTCAATCTTAAAACCCATTTTCTTCATCCTCTGTTTTCATGCTTTTTGTTAACATCTTCGTCTTCTGATTATTAATCTCAAAACCTGATGGTGTACCAAATTCTTTTAATTTTTCCATTAATGTTTCTATTCCCTTTAGTGGATCCTCCAAATAACATGAAGTCATCAGCAAATACCCTTAACTAATACATTTATTTTTTAATCTTTACTCCCACAATTCCTTCATCTTATATCTCTATTCAGTATTTCAAGAACTAAAATAAACAGGAAAGGAGACAATGGGAATCCCTGTCTTGTCCCTTTTTGTATTTCACAGGCTTTGTTAGATCTCCATTGACAATTATTTGTGCTTTTTCTGAAGTGTAAATCGATCTTACCCATTTAATTCTCTCCAAAATTCATACCTTCCAAAACTTTAAACAGGAAGGCCCAGTTCAAACTGTCAAAGGCCTTCTCTGCACCTAAGAAAATAAATGTGGCTTGTTTTTCATTACGTTGCTGCAAGTATTTCAAAATGTCCAACACATTTCTTATATTATCCTTTAACTGTCTTTTAGGTAAAAACCCACAATGATCATCATGAATAAATTCTTGCAAAATTATTTTCAACCTCTCAGCCAAAATAATTGTAAACAACTTATAGTCGTTATTCAATAATGAATATCAGCCAATAGTTTCTTGTTAAAGTCAAATCTTGTCCCTCCTTAGATATTGATCCTATATTAGCCTCTTTCCAGCTTCATCTTTCCCTTCTGTAAAATAGAATTGATTGTATTTTGTAAATCAATACCCAAATGGTGGAATCATGAGGTTATCAAGAGGCTTACTTCTTGGGGTCTTTTCAAAGGGTTTGTGTACTGAATGGGCACTAATATTATTCCAGAGACTAAGGTTGATCTAGGATAAACACAGGTGGAGAAGAATCCTGTATTCCTCACTCACAAGCTCTATTAGTTAATCAAACACACCCCATGAAAAAATCCAGACAACCATCAGGCAGCACGAAAAAAATACAGATAGTGTTAACTCTGTGCTAACATCTAATGGTCGTAAGGATTTTGCAGTCCAGATTTAGTAGTCTCAGCTCAATGCAATATGTTAAGTATATCACAATATATCACAGCCATATATCTGGAGTCACTCTGTCCTAACAGCCAGGAACCACGCTGAGACAAGGAATAGGTCTCTAGTGTTTATTACTGCTACATTAGACAGAAAATCCTAACAAACTGAAGAAGCGTGGGAAAAACCCAGACAGATAAACCCCAAAAGTTAAGGCGGGTCTGATCTGTGTCTCTTTGAATGGCTGCTTAACTCCTCAGTACTATGCATGCGTTTTCCCCCCTGGATAGGGCCCCCCTCCTGCTCACCATCAGTACTCATGACACACTCACTATAAGCAACTCAAATTCACTGTTGAGCAATTCAAGCCCACTACTAAGCAAATCAAGTTCAATAAATATATAATGATAGTGTCATGAGTAAGGATGGCGAGCAGGGGGCTCCCATCCAGACTGTCAAGCGCATGCGTAGCACTGATGAATTGTTCAGCCATTCAAAGAGACACAGATCGGGACCGCCTTAACCCTTGGGGGTTATATGTCTGGGTTTTCCCCACACTTCTTCAGTTTGTTAGGATTCCTGTTAAGTACTAGCAATAAATATTAGAGACCAGTTCCTTGTCTCAGTGTGTTTCCTGGTTGTTAGGACAGATAGTGCTGGAAATGTTACATATGACACTATAATTTGGGTATAGTTCTGCCTTCTTTTCTGCCTAATGGCCAACTTCCAATTTTTCCGTAAGTCAGACGACAGAATCCATCAGCAACCAATGCGATGCTTATGCTATTTTCAGTTGACAAGGCAGGCAAAGGGTATTTCATGTGATTCTACTTTGGTAATCAACAAAGAAATCTCAACATAATATAAACTAGCTGTTCTAGCCATATTCTTGCAAAGCATTTGTAGGGCCTACGATGCTCTCCTTGCTACTCTAACAAGTCATACTTTTTCCTAGCCTTTGTCTACTAAGGATGTAGAAGAATTCCTACATGGATTCCCCTGGGAGTAAAGTCTGACTAGTGTATTCCTTTGAATCAAATGTCTACAAAAATGTGTCTGAGAAAAGAATACTGCTGAAAGCTGTGTACAAATAGAAGTAGGGGTTTTTTTTAAGTAAGGTACCTATTATTTAGCGTATTTTTAAAAATCATCATCAGAGAAATATGTGTTAAAGAAAGAATGCAGACTGGTTTATATGTAATAAGCAGTGATAAGGCAATTTATGTTAATAATCATGTAAGGCAGGATAGAAAATAAATAAATAAATAAACTTAGGGAACAATGTCTACAAAGGATTTGCATATTGCAAATGTAAACATTCCTGATTATTTTTTAAAGATTTAAAAAAAAACAGACAAATTCATCAGGCAGGTATAGTGACCTGTAACCATGGACAATAAATTAGAAAGGGATTTTATTGATTACACATATCAACCAGCTATTGTTGCTTTTAATTCTGACCTCAATTCCCATTGTTAAAAATGTTGGAAGTCCTGACAAATCCAGCATGCCTCATTAGCATATGGATGGTTGCTCTAAGATGCAAACTCTCCATACTATTGAGGAAGCTGTTTGTTGCCACTCCCAATTCTTCTCTTTCTCTCTTTCTTCTTCTCCCCCGAGAGCAAAGCACATGGCTGTGTGTTGCTCCATCTCTGGGAGCCATGTGGTAGGCCTGGAATTCCCCTTTCTACATGCAGCTCTTAGCAGCTATAGGGCTGAGAGATCACCAAGTATAGGTAAAGAACAGAAGAAACAAGGAACTTTATTTTTCACCAAAGATGGATGTAACTGGACCAAAGAATAAAGTCAGTAAAACTCTTTTTTACTTTACTTTGAACCTACTCTGTCTAAGCGTGTAATTCTTTATGCTTGGGAGGGCTGAGTGTGTAAGATCAATAACCTGTATTTCTCTGACATGCTGACTGAAGTTATTTAAGATAATATTCTCTTTCTGTGTGCAGCTTCTCAGCTATGTTAAGCTCTGCTCCCTTAGGTGGTTCTAGCAGGCCACTAAAGGCTTCAAAAATAGCTACAACCAGCATTTTCTTTCTTAGTCATAAAGTAGTAGGAAAGGATTGAAATTAAATCATCTGAAGCTCAGTGAATTCTAGATGTCAACCCCAGTTTGTTTGGGACAAAGTACAGGGTGTCCCAAAAGTCTTTAAAGTACAAAAAGAATTTTTGGAGATCCTGTAGATTTTTGAGCATGCAGTAACTCATTAGTATTCTGGTCATTCAACTAAATTAAAATCCCATGATAGGGGAACCCAAGCTTTTATGAGAGGAGAGAGAGTTATCACCTGAATCCTAATATTGCCTGAAATGCCATAAACCCCTTTCTCTTCTGGGAGATTTACTTCCAGAAAGCTGCCAGACTACCACCTAAACAGCCAGTTCAGTGTGGTGTAGAGGCGAATGGGATGTTCCCCAGAAGAGAATGGTACATTTGGCACATCCCTACTAAAGAATCAAAAATCAGCAAATCAGGGCAATCCATCAGTGGAACATTTCATTTTCCTCCATATTTTGCCATCTTATGTTACTATCAGTATGGATGGGTAGAATTTCCCAATTCTGCTCTGTATTATTTTGATGCAAACAGGAACCCATTGATTGATGTTTTTAATTCTAGAATACACATGAACTCCAGAATCTATCCTGAAGTCAGTTTCAGGTTTGGAAGATTAATGCTAATTGTAACAACTCAAATTTGTATAGCCTCTCTTTTCATAAAACCCTTTGGAAAAGCCTAATTCTACTGAAAAACAGAAACGTGACAGTCATTTCTCTTTTTTACAAAATTGGAATTCAGCTTAGCTCTAAATCCCCTACAGCTGTTTCTCTGAGGTCAATTCCATATGCCAGACTAAGCTGCTTCTCTCCTGTGCTGCTTCTGTCTGTTCCTGAAGCCAATTTTAACCATGCCAGTCCAGATTGCAGTGGGTCAGTCCTGGGGCCAGGTTGTGCCCAGGCCACACTACAGCCACTGTAAGTCCCAGTTCTTCTTTCCTTACTTCTTCCCCTTCCCATCCATGCAGGGAATGCAAGCCTCACTGGTGTGTTTCATTTCATGTGTGTTTCACATCTCAGTGTGAAATGTTAACAGAAGGTTACAGTTTTGCAGAGTTTGCAAATAATACACTTTCTCTGCACAGTCCCACTGCACATATTTGCAATACTCTGTAGGTTTGTTATGTAGCACTTATATAGCCCTACCTTAATATGGAGATGAAATATTTTTTGTTCAGCTGTCATCCAACCCTCAATCTGCAATTTACATTAGAATTTTCATGTCTATTTTCTTTCCATTTGGAAATGATCTAGATATTGTCTTTTCTCTGATCAGCAAGTCCCATCATCTTTACCAACCATTCCCCCATTGTGGGTAGTGCTGAACATTTCCATCCTTGTGCATAAAATAATCTTGCGAAGTCTGATTCTCATGCTATATGGCATTCATAATAATTCATTGTTTCCCATAATAATGTTCTATTCCAAGACTAAATACTTTGGAGAGTCTTCAGTGAAACCTCTGATTTCCTCCTATATTCCATTAAGATGGTGACCAAATGAAGATGTGGTTCTTTACCAACACCACTATTTCTTTCTTCTACTTCTCTTCATGCTTGTTCTTATCATCCAGCAGATGGATTCTGAGGGGAAAAAAATCAAAACCTAAGTAAATAAAATAAAATCATCTTTTTGTGATGCTTTCATTGTTTCTGCTGAAAGAAATTATGCAATTAAGCCAGTTCTCATTTAGCAACTACCTCGGTTAGTGACCATTCACAAATATGATGATAATAAACAGTAATAAAAAATTCATTTTCCAACCAATGCCAGCACTTACAACCAAATTTTGTGTGCCAACAAAAGCCTCCAGTGTGAAACTGATTAAGGTCTAGTCAGTTTCAGGCAGCAGTAGGAGCCAGCTGGAGGGTTCTAACCAACTAATTAAGGTCAGAGAGGTGAGCTTGTTAACTTGCAGTTAGCACATTTTAGGGAAGAACATCTTAGGTCTATCTATATATCCTACTGAAGCTCTGGATACAAGGGGTCTGTAATGAAATTACAATTGGGCTTGTCTTATATTCAGTGTGTACTGTATGTTATTGAGAAATGTTGTTTAGTAGGCTACAGCCAAACACAATACAACATCTGAGGAGAATGTGTTCCTCTGCAATATGGTCCAACTTCAGAAAAGATTCAATGTTTAGTGCTGGATAGTTGGCTAGCTGGCTGGCTACATTTGGAGCAAATAATCCTCTGAAAGGTGATGCCTTTAAGGAAAAAAAGAAAACAAGCAAGATGAAGGAACTACTAATATCCACAAGGAAGGCTTCCTTCCTACACCGCCTCCCCCTCCCCCCTCCTGTTTACTCTCTTGTTCACCCAAAACCAGCTTCTGTGTTTTTATAAATGTGGCATTTGTGCATTCTGAGTTGAACAAAACCTTGTTACTTTTGAATGATGAATTCAGTCCCAGTTGTGGTTGCCTTTTAAAATATAAATACTCTGACAAAAGGTAACTACTAAGATATTCTTATGATAAAATGATTAGCATTATCTGTCTTCCAGGAGATGAAATAAATGCTCCTTTCCCTGCAGTCTGTGACAGAAGCAAAACATATTCCTCCGGGGAAGCGGCTAGTTAGAGGAAGGTGATATGGAATGACTCCTGGCAGATGACACTCTCTGCTTGCTTTCTCTCTTTTCCCCTCATCTGAAATTCATGAAGATGAAGAGTGACTTTTGTTTCCTGTCTCCCAGACAAGCCCCACTCCTCTTGCCAAAAGCAAGCTAACACAGAGTAATTGTTTTTCATCTAAATTGCATGTCCAACCTGCTTAGTCTTCAAAGAACACTGGTGATACAGCTTTGATACCCAACAGCGGACTGGCCGTGTACAGGGCACACACGCAGATGGTCATGATCAGCATTTTTAATCATCACTTTATCTTTCTGTATATGGGAAACAATGGAAGAAGAAGAGAGAGGGAAATCAAGCGGAAGAGGAGGAGGAGGAGGAGGAGGGAGTGGAAGTGGAAAGAAAGAACAGTCCTTGTTCTCATTGAGAAAGCTTTTCAAAATAAACAAGAAAATCGGCAGTTTGAAAAGGCGGTATTTTTAATCGGTTATATTCCCGCAGAATAAAAGGTGTTACAAATGAATGAAAATATAAGCCGACAAGACAAAAAATGCTGCCCTCCCACTTTGGGAGTCACTGTTTCTTTAAGGACAAACAACGAATTTAGGATAGCTCTGCATAATAATGAATTTCCATATTAGATGGTCTGATTCCCAACTCTAAAATCCAATCAGCTGTTCAGATGACCCCAGTGGCATTTCCCATTAGTTAACTGTCCAAAGGATAAATGAGACTTTAAATTTACAATTTGAACAGACATATACACCTACATAAAAATTGTTTCATCCCTCTACTATTGGCCTCCATGTGTCTATTAGTAGCAGCAATCCAATTTCATATCATCTACACAGCATGTTATATAAGCCCTAAAGAGGGTTGCACAAAGTGAATAAAATAACTAAAAGGTTGTTATCTGAATTCAGTCTCAGAAGGGGAAAAACACCTCAGGAAAAACATGTGGCTTTCATTATTGATCAATGTACTGCATCGTGTAATCTGGAGCCTAAAACAAAAGACCAGTTCCAGTTTACTATTTTTGTTCCAGTTAATTTAGTTCTTTTTACCCAGTTTAAGCTATTGTTTTCTGATCACATTCAAAAAGCTATGTAAAGGAGGAAAGGAAGAGATGAGAGTGGGCTGCATGTTTTTGCCTGGCAGACAGATCAAATTCAAAAATGGGATGCCTGTGTTATCCCTGCTGTTTACTGTAATCATTTAACAGCATTAGTCAAGCACTACAGGATCTAATCCAATACTGGGCAGCTATACTATAGCCTTTCCATAACATGCAACAAGAAAACAAGTCTCCCAGCAGTGGATCTTGGCCCTTTCTAAAAATAACAGTTATGCAGTATTTTATGAACTGTGACATAATTAAAATATTCAATACACACATATGCACGCACACACGGTCTTTCCTTATGGGTCACGCTAAGTTCCTCCTCCATATCCATGAGTGCAAATGCAGGTACTCAATGATGGAAGCAAAATAGTCATATTTCTCCCAGATTTTGTTCAGATGAGACAGAGAGAAACTGTAGGTATTACACACATATTTTGAGCAATACTCAGACTTTATTGAGGACTCTCCAAATTGATGATCTGCAAGAATGAAAAGACAAGGATATGCAACTGTTTTCCTTTCTATCAGATAGTAAAGGCCATAGAGTTACCCTTTTTAAAATAATCAGGAGTTATAGTCTGGTAAGTACATAGAAAGCTGCCACCATTTTATGTCTCATGAAGGGAAAGACAAACAGATCTATTCCCAGTTAATATCCCTTCCATTTGCATTCAGTCACACATCCATTCTCCCCATTTCCATGTTGGTTGGCCAATAGAAAAGGGGCAAGCAGGATGGAGGCTGATGTGAATCCTATACAGATGTTACAAGGTTCCTTCTACTCATTATGTGAGCAACAAGAAACCATTCCCTTCAGGATATTGCATAGTTTCAAAGTAAGCATCCCTCTGTACAGAACAGATATTTGTAGTGAGCCCTTACTACATACAGTTTGGCTTTTAAATCAGCTTGGGTGAAATTTTCTCCCAGTTTTCTTTACTTGAAAAAGAAAGTATGACTATTAGAATATTGTGTATGTTTCTGGTTTTTGTTATCACTAAGAACCGACACAACTATTTCTTTGGAAAGATCGGAATCGCAGTTAACTGAACAGACCTCTAAATACAACAGCATAGAGCTGTGGTTCCTGAACTGTACACCACAGTGCCCCAGGGATATTTTAAACTTTCAAGGAAACACAACGATTTTTGACATCTGTTGGACACTGTGCTAACTACTAGCCTAGTATTGCTGTTTCAAAAATCTAAACTATCCCACAGCACCCCATGAGCTCACTGTTTCTGTTTCGTGGTTTCCAAACAGTATGCCACAGAGTGCTGTGAACCAATTACAGAGATACTAAGGCTGCTGAGAACTAAGAAAGTTTGGGAACCTCTGACATAGAGTATTATTCATGGTTTATTTTAAGCACTATAGAAATAAACTCAGAAAGTATGCATCAGACTGTGAGGACTAGATCTATCAGAAGTCTCAGAAATGCTTGACCTAGGATGCATGGTGCTTTGATGATTGCACATGATTATCCTGCACATGTAAAATTCTTGGGTCCATCACTGTTCTGAGAGTAGAAAGTCCTGAGCACCAGCAGAAAGGGCAGGACAGCTTTAAATATAACAGGTCTACTTTAGCATGTTGTGAAGCAAAACACACACTGAATCTAAGAAGTCCCCTTTCTACAAGGCCATTAAGTTATAGATTTAAAGTAATTTAAAATTACCTAACTGTCATTGCTTGAGAATAGTTTGATTCAACTTTACTGACTTAACTTTTATGAAATAGGCATGTTACCAGATTAAATCACCCAAACCCTGCACAATCTGGGTGGATGAAATTCCTCTTCTCTCAGGGAAGTTGCTCCTTTGCTCTAACCATAAATGTCACTGGGAGCCAAGATCATTTTCTGATTCCAAACATGAGGAATATTTGCAGTGCAAATAATCCATAAATGGATTAGAAATGTGTTTGTTTTTTATACATCTCTTTGTAAATCCAATCCAAAGAACCAGTTGATCTTGAATGTTGGGAAGAAATCTAGCCCAAGGCTCAGTTTGTTCTCCACTCCTCTTTAACATCTACATGAGACCATTGGATGAGGTTGTCCATTGGCACAGGGCTAGATGTCTACAGTATGCTGATGATGCTCAGTTGTACATCCAATCCTCTCCCCTCCAAGTGATGCCTTCAAGGTTCTGTCTCAGTGTCTGTAGATACCTGAATGAAGAAGAACAGGCTCAGACTGTACCCTCATAAGATCAAGTGTGGATTTGGGGTCCACCTGGATCTGGAGACTTTCCATCATTAGTTCTGGATGAGGTTGCACTGCCTCAAACAAACCCAGTGTGTAATTTAAGAGTCCTCCTAGACTCACAGCTCTTGCTCAAAGAGCAGGTGGCAGCTATGGTTCCTTCTACAGCTATATCTTGTGTACCACTTGTGACTGCTTTGGATCAAGAGACTTTATTCATGGTCACTCATGCCTTGGTCATCTCACAATTAGATTGCTGCAATGTAGTCTACATTGGGTGGCCCTTGAAGTCCACTCAAAAGCTGCAGGTGGTACAAAATGCAATGGCATAGATAGATAGATATAGGCATGTCTCCTAATGTCCATATAATACCCCTACTTCACAAGCTACACTGGTTACCACTGAACCTCTGGATGCAATTCAAGATGCTGATTCTCATCTATAAAGTTGTCCACAGTGAAGGGCCAAGTTACTTGCAGGACTGTCTATGATTGTTTCTGCTAGTCTGGTAAGAACTGAGGGGGTTGGTATGCTCTGGGTCCATCATTTAGGCAATATCATCTGGTGGGGACCAGGAGGTGCCTTCTGTGTCTCTGCCCCTGCCCTTTGGAACAGCATCCCCCCAAGATTTGGTTGGTCCTGATCTGCCTGCCTTTCAAAAGGCCTGGTTCTTTCCCCAGTATCAGGGAGTGGTATGATCTCTTTGGCTGGATTTTCCTGGAATTTTATGTCCTTGTGTTTTTGTGTTTTATAAATGGTTTTCTGTATTGTTTTTATATGAATTTCTTGTTATTTATGCCACCCTGAGTCACGTTTCAAGTGGGCAGCTATATAAATTGAATAAACAAACAAACAAAATAAACTCTAGGCAGCACACATATATATTTATTGTATAACATGTGTAAATAAATTCTGAAACCTGATTCAGAGGTTCAAATTCACCCAGTGAACATTATGTTCTCACAGAGTTTTGACTTGTTTCTTAGTGCACAAAAAATGTACAAAAATATCCACTACTTGTCACATTTTCTGTAAGTCCCAATGCTAATGTTCCTGCAAACATTCACTTGATGTCTGCCAGATGCCCTGGTTCCATTTGACCTTATTTTTTTTATTATTTTTATGTTGTGTTATTTTAAAGCAAGCTTCTGGACCCTGCCATGCCTTTTGAGATGAAATATATACTTGTGTTATCTGCATATAGTATTTCTATTCTTTACAAATACTGAAGGAAACATCTATCCATTCTGACTGCATGACTGGTAAGCAAGGTTTTATTTCTTTGAGAAAGGAACTGATTGATCAAAAGAAAAAGAAAAGGCACAAGGTCAAAACAAAATGTAAAAGCTTTTGAGAACCAGCACCAATACTACAACTCATCAAAGATGGAAATACAGCATTAGAAAAGCTGAGATAGTCCCATAAAAGCTCTTTGGAATCTCCCATTCTCTTCTGTCCGTCTGGCCAGAGGAGAAGGGTGCTCTCTGTTATCTCCTTACACCTGCTGTTCTTCCTCTTCAGTATGTATATGGTGCATCTGTGAATGAATATGTGTCTGTGCTTGTAGAATACATTCTACTAAAGTAGCTAGAAATTGAATGATCATATTCTTGGCTTGTTTTGTGGAACCTTTGCTGTCTGTGCTCTGACACGACATATAAGAACCCTCAGATTTTGTAACAATAGCGGAAGACTGCAGCCCAGTAGGTAAGCTGAGGTATCAGAGAGCATGAAAGTGACATAGGTTACCATCATTAGACTGCCTTCTGGTAACTAGGTGTTTTCTGAATAGTCATACCCACTGTGGTAGTCATTTTCTGAGCAAGCAAATACTTTGTGCAATGCATTTTGCAAGAATGATGTAATGGTATGTGGGAATGAACTTGGCAGGGACAGGAGGGAGAGCCATAGACTGCAGGTAGTCCTCATTTAACAGCCACAATTGGGACTGGAATTTTGGTCACTAAGCAATGTGGTCATTAAGTGAATCCAACCCGATTTTACGACCATTTTTGTGGCAATCGTTAAGCGAATCACATGGTTGTTAAGCGAACTGTGTGGTCATTAAGCAAATCATGCAGTTCCCCATTGATTTTGTTTGCTGGAAGCCAGCTGGGAAGGTCGAAAATGACAATCATGCAACCACAGGATGCTGTGAAGGTCACAAATGCAAACTGGTTGCCAAGCACCCGAATCACGATCATGTGACTGCAGGGACACTGCAGCAGTCATAAGTGCAAAGACAGGTCATTAGTTGGGTTTTAGCACTATTGTAAGTCTGAACCATTGCTAAACAAATGGTCGTTAAGGGAGGACTACCTCTATGGATGAATTACACTAGAATCAACACGTTTGCTTCAACATATCATATCGGGATCATTGAGTTATTTGACAGTACATACTTTTAGATATCTCACGATCGAAAATAGATCATAGACTTTAATCATCAAGTGGAAAAGGCATGAAACAATCTTCACAGATCTAGTATTTTGAGATTTTAATGAATGTAGAGTTTCTCCCCTACATACATGGCTCTGGCACTTTAGTTAATGGTAAAGGGAATGTACTCATATATTTGCATGACTCTTAAATCTTTGAAAGCATCCACTGTGGCCTAATTATTTTCATTTAAAATGCTTGTATCAACCCTTTTTTATTCATGATTCTTATCAGCCTGTTTCAGAAAGGTTTTACAGCTCCTTTGAAGATTTGTTAGGAATCATGCAAATAAAGGAAGTGTCATGTTTTCATAACGTTTGGGTCCTGGAGACTCTTGAAAGACACAATAATTGTGAATCAAGGAATAATATGCTTCTGTGAAATGAGTTTTTAATTACTGCAGTGCACTGAAATGGTTCACTGGGGCCATAAATGTCATAGCAGAATATATTGTCTAACAATCCTAACATTTTCTCTTTAATGCTGACTGAATTCCCATCCTCAGTGGATTTGTGAAGTAGCAGATATATGTTGAATTCGCAGGGCTTACTTCAGGTTTATTATGAGATATGTAGAACTCTAGTTATATTTTCTATTTTTTGTTGTTATGGCCTTACGAGCTCTCTTGTACTTCCTCTGCCTGACTTATGGGGGGTTGAACACGTAGTCCTGTACGAAGCTTCAAAAGGTGCTTCGCTTTGATCAGCAGGTTTGTGAAGCAATGCCACGCTGCTTCTACAGAGTCAAATGAAGTTGCCCCATTGCCTTCTAGTTCTTCCAGGAACCAGACAAGGGCTCTGTCCGTGGGCTGTGCTGCTATGCAGAAGATTCATCAGTGTTTCCAGCACAAGTGTTAGACAAGTTCCCTCTCCTCCAACAGAGCACCAATGAAGCACTTTAGTGAGCTAAGTTAAACCATCGCTCCACCTTGATAAGCTAAATAGCAATCATCTCTATGGTGCAAGGTGCCTTGTCCAGGCAGAGCACAGCGGCCTCACACAGACCTACAAGGAGAGTGCATTCTGACCATTAAGCATTATGGTAAAAAGTTAAGTGCAGTTCCTAATTATTACAGATGATGAGATCTGTCCAGTCAAGCAAAAGGAATACAATGTCAATAGCCCCATGGAATATTGATGCTGCATTTGAGGCTGGATATACACTGGTTTTTAAAAGACTAGAAGGCGATCTGATAGGCATTGTTTCCATCATGTACATGCTCACTCCCTTTATCTCTCAGTCACTCTGGCCAAGGAGATTTTCGAAGCACTATAAAAACCACTGCATCCCCAAACATCGGATGTTTTCATATTTCTGGTCTACTTCAGATATCCAAATGCTACAGCACAGTCAGGCAAGACTATTAACAAGTCTAGAGCTTGTAGCAAAGAATATCAATCAGTATTTTCCCCTGAAATCACTGAGTATCCTTCCACTCACCATTTATGAACAAAAATCCTTTCACACACACACACACACATACACACACACGCAAATGAAACCACTTGCTAGCACCCGTTCTGCATGGATTCACAAGTTATAAAAAATAGACAAACGTTTTGGACATGCTGCTTCCATTGTCATGGTGATACAGCAGCATAGCTGAAGAGACAGGCCCTGAATAACTATATCCATGATATTATGATGGCAGTGAAGCAAGATCCGATCTAAATAATCCTTCTCCAAAGGCCAGTACTTCTGAGTGATGGTCTTGTTGTCCTGATTAAACATGATTAAACTGGCTACGCTGAACACAGAACCCAAGTTGGAGGGGCGGGATTATGAATATTGCATCCAATGGAAAGCAGGCTGCAAAGAGCAGACTGTGAGCTTCTGTATGTAAATAGGAATGCTAGGAACAGGGTAAGTTTTAACATTTTAAAAAAGGCTTTTTCTCATGAGGGGAAACTACAAGGGAACTACAATGCATATACATTGCATTACAGATAGAAAGACTACAGCATTATAAAAACTGCTGGTAGACACTGACAAAATAATCTGGTTGTCTGGAATTGACCCCAGCAATATTATCTAAAGGCTACACATTCCCCATTCTTGGTGCCTTAGAAATAAATCCTGGAGCCTTTCTAGGGAAATATTCCAGTACAGACACCAAGCAGTCTATTTAAACATAAGTTTGGGCTTCAGTCATGGCTCAAGAGCGTGAAATGTCAGGGGTTTTGTTCCATATGCATTCTAAACATGGTTGCCAGGATGGCAATGTTTATTAAATGGCCATTGGAAATGTTAAACGGTCACATACAACAGACATATGAGAAGCATGACCTTAATTTGAGTGGGATGTAGAATTCACCAGAGGTTTGATTTACATAAAACCTGATTAATCATCAGTCTCCATTAGGTAAGAGTCACTTCATCAACACCTGAACTTCACCTTCTGTTTGTACAGACAGATTTTGTATGTTTGAGTGCACTTTCACATATGCAGAACTTTAGTTTATAGTTATAGGGATCTCTTTTTTATTTGATAAGTTTCTAGCTCTCATGATTACATAAAAATAAAGATTAAGAAGAAGAAAAGGTGAGTCTGTATATGCATGTGTATATGTGAAACTGTTTGGGTGTGAGGATATGGGGAGATGTATGTGAATGGACAATTCTGTAGGTGTATACATGTGTGTTAGTATGCAGAGGTTTGTGCAAGTCTCTCTCTGTGTACGTGTGTTTATATACATATGTGGAGAGGTTTGTCTATGTTTTGGGCATATCCAATGAGAAGTGGATTGGGCAAACTTTTTATTGTTTATGCTAGCTGTGTCCCTGACACTCTCTTGGATTCTGAGGAACAAATGCAAAAATACTTGAATATATCCAGGCATTTTAGGAGATGTTACTAATCAATTAAATACATCTTAATCCATCTTAGTGTTTCATTTG
The DNA here is from genome assembly GCF_035149785.1 of Candoia aspera. Taxonomy (NCBI): domain Eukaryota; kingdom Metazoa; phylum Chordata; class Lepidosauria; order Squamata; family Candoiidae; genus Candoia; species Candoia aspera. The sequence continues at coordinate 209,817,934 of NC_086154.1, read as the reverse complement.
CCGTTTCCTTGATTTTATATTTTTTGTATGCACGTTGTACTCTCTATTGCCCTGAAATCTAATATGATACATAACAGATCTTTTTTATTATTCTTTGAAATACAGAGCACTAAAACTTCATTCCTAGAAGGGCAGGTAGATAAGCTGCTAACCTGATTGCTGACCAGTTTACATGCACAAACATTGGTGTGTCCAGGAAAATTTCATTCCAAGAAGATGTACATTTGGAGAATATTTTACCTATCTCACTTACCTATAGTGGTTTGATTTTTATTTATCTATAGCAATCATTGTTTCATTGAGAAATCATCGAATTCTGACTACTTCACAGAGTGACAGCATATCTGTAAGGGGAGCGATTTGGATGGCTTTAGTCAAAGGCTGTATTCCTCACAATTCCAGTTCCTGGGAAACATGAGCACTTGCTCCCTGTTTGTGGGCTTCCCATGGACATCTGTTGGGCCATTATGGAAACAGGGTTTCAGACGAGGAAGACCTTTGGTTTGGTTCAACATAATTAGTACATTTTTATGATGAATATGAGGGACGCGGTGGCGCTGCGGGTTAAACCGCTGAGCTGCTGAGCTTGCCGATCGGAAGGTTGGCGGTTCGAATCCGCGCGACAGGGTGAGCTCCCGTTGCTAGTCCCAGCTCCTGCTCACCTAGCAGTTCGAAAACATGCAAATGTGAGTAGATCAATAGGTACCGCTTCGGCGGGAAGGTAACGGCGTTCCGTGAGTCATGCTGGCCACATGACCACGGACGGGTCTACAGACAACGCCGGCTCTAACGGCTTAGAAACGGAGATGAGCACCGCCCCCTAGAGTCGGACACGACTGGACTTTACGTCAAGGGAAACCTTTACCTTTACCTATGATGAATATGCTTATAAATACTATTAATAAAATGTCAATATAGTCATTTGGAGCTGGTCAGCCTTCTAAATCATATAAATAAATAAATAAATGCCTGAATGTAAGACATTCTGTAGTCCTGCTGAAAGGTGTAGTAGTAGTAGTATTTTATTATTTAAATTTATTATGTCCCCCCACTCCAAAAGACTCTGGGTGGCTTGCAATATCCGAATATATAATTAAAACAGTTAAATATAAATCACACTTTAAAAATGACGATCTGGTCAAGTTCTTCTCTGCCAAAAGTTCATCAGGTGAGCTTGGTTCAGTCATCAGATTCTCATGGGTAGTAAAGAGAATAAAATGGGGAAGCAAAGCAAGTCCAAATAATAATCCAATATTAAGCAAAAAGATCAGATCAATACAAAACTATTTTAAAATCATTGTCAGACCATCTAGATTTGAGACTGATTATCTAATTATCTAGATTTTAGCCAGGAATTTCACTATTGGACATCTATATAAGCAAAGATCTAGTGATAAATGAAAGGTCATTCCTAGGCATATTTCTTCAGAAGAGGGGCATCATAGGCAAGAATGGCTTCCATATATATTATATATTATGCAACAAGGTAAATACAGGCACTAAGGGTATGGATTCTAAAGTCTATACCAATAGGTACTGCAACTCAGTTGGAGTATAAAGAAGAGGAAAATCATAAATTAAATATTTTCCTATATTGCTTATAGGGGTGTTTTATTTTGGGTTTTTTTTTTCCTTACATTTATAAATAATATAGTGGGGTTTTTGGCATTTATCTCAAAAATTTATACTTTTTTTAAAAACATGAAGACAACTCAATGTGCTCTGTTTGGTCTCTTAATGTTACACTGAGCATTAATTGTAGAACCTCAGTAATTTTCTGTCCATTTGTAGATAACCTGAAGAGTATCTGGAAGCTACAGCTGGTTCAAAATGCAGCTGGGAGAGCAACCTTGGATACCCCGCGGAATGCACATGTGACACCTCTGCTGTGGGAGCTACGTTGGGTACCAGTTTGCTTCCAGGTCCAATTCAAGGTGTTGGTTATTACCTTTGAAGCCCTACATGGCATGGGTCTACGTTATCTGAGGGACCGTCTCACCCCCATTACATCGACCCGTCCCACCCGGTCAGGCAGAGAGGGCGTGTTGTGGACCCTGTCAGTAAGAGAATGTTGTTTGGTGGGACCCAGAAAGAGAGCCTTCTCTGCTGTTGCCCCTGCCCCATGGAACCTTCTCCCTCCAGCGGTGAGGCAGGCCCTCACTCTCCTGGCCTTCCAGAAAGGAATAAGGACCTGACTCTGCCAGCTCATGTGGGGTGTGAGGAGGAGCAACCAATTCTGGGGTTGGTTAGCACCCTGAAGATGCTCCCATAAATTAAGATATTTTAACACCTCCATCTAGGATTGTATTTTTACCTAAGAATTTTGTTTTTATCATTTTTATTGTATTTTAATGATTATTTATTCTTGTCTTTATTGTGAACCGCCCAGAGTTGCTCTCTGAGTGAGATGGGCAGTGACTAAATTTGAAGTATAAATAAATAAATAAATATTTTTAAAATGCATATTTGTTTTAAATAAAAAATTTAAAAAGAATATCATAATATCATGAATATTAAAAAAGAAGAAGAAGGGAATTTGTAATGTGGGGAGACAAAAAAGGCAATATGGCAGCCACATTCTGACCTCTTCTGTGGACATTCCTCAGTTGCATCCTAAATCTTTTTAAAATAAATTCTGGTACCTCTCAAAACCTAGTACCATAACCCCAACTCTGAAAGAAAAGTAGGAGAAATAAACAGGTTTTTTATCCATAAGTTACTGATTGGACTTCCTGTAAAAGTATGAGTTTGTTTGTTTAAGGATCAAAATTAACACCTAGCAGAGGATTGATAGATATGCTATCCCTTAAGAACATAAAAAGTAGGCAAGCGACATCATCCTCAGACTGTAATATTGCTAGTATATTGGCCTAATTGCAAGGGTAATCTGTAGCAAAGTTCAGTTGATCAAGTATATGTTACAGAAACAAAGTCTTTCCATAAGAAAAGCATATAAAATGAATGACCCTAGGATGAACAATCTTGCACCATGCTCTTCATTCTCTGTTAATCAAGGATTTCACTAACACTGCTAGGCATCTAAGGGAAAAACTTTAGCTGAAGATGATACTTCCAATTAACTGGAAGTGTGATCATGCATAGCAGATCAGCTACAAGATCAAGTCACATTATACCAAGGAAGGCCTCCTGCTGCCAAAATTAGCACCCAGTGCTTATATTGTAAGTGAATCTCTTAGCCTTGGTCTGAGTGTGCAGAGAAATGAGTTCACTAACCAAGACTGAGCCATAGATCCAGAAGAGCAGACCTGGGAACCTGACTTTCTGTACCTGTTTTTAGCATAATTTGGCAGTGATTATGTAGAATTGCAAAAGGGTGTGAAAGATGTTCACATCCAAATTATATAGTCCAGGACATGTCAATTCTACGTATTTCCCACCCCCATCCCACCCGCCCGAACACTCCAACAATGGAATCTCCAAGGTTCCTAAGGCCAGTTCTTTCTGCTGGTAGAGTGAAAGGAAAGAAAAGATCAGAGAAAATATATTTACACCAACTCTCCATCTTACAGAGCAAGAGAACGGCTTTGGATGGAGTGAAAACATGCCCCTTACCAACATTAATATATTCAACGGCCAGCAAGCAATTTTGGGACTGTCTACTATTGGACTTCTCAGTGCCAGAAAGAATCAATTTCAGACATTGACTGAGCAAACAGAAGGATTCTTCCAACTTATTTCCTCCTCCAAGCCTGGAACACAGTTTCTGATCTTGGAGTGATAAAAAAAATAATTTTAAAAATGTTATGGAATAAACAGGCAGAGACCATAACATGGCAGCTTTAGTTGGGGTTCTACTGAAACTTTCCCTTATAACTTTATCTCATCCTTAATATTTATTTACCTATTTTTAATAAGTTAAAAATAAGTTAAATACTGTAAGGCAAAATACATTGTATAGATTCCCATTCCCAATCAAGACGACCCATTGAAATGACATTATCTTGTTGAGCAAGTGGTTCAAACATCTAATTGACTGTAAACATTAACAAACAAACAAAAAAGAAAAATAAAAGGACCTAATTTCAAGGCCCTGAACATAAACCGAGTGGCACAGATTGTGTTTATGCTCCAACTCCCAGGATGCTTGTTGCTAAGTGTAGCAGAGCGTAGTGGAAAATTTGTATCATACTATCAATACATGCAAACAATCTGTCAAGAGTTGATGATGTGCCTCTTCAAATTTCTTTTTGAGTAGATGCAGCATTCAGTACAAAATGTATTTATAAGCAATGCAAAGGAGTTCAGAGTAATGTTTCATTATTTGCATAATTCAGCCCAGAAAGGGCTATTGTATGTAGAAATTGATATTAGCAGAAATGCATAATCATACCAAACTGCCTTCTTCTCTGATCCCGATGCACACATCATTCCCAAAAGTGGTTTCCATTCATAAAAGAGAAAAGCAATCTCAAATTGGTAACAGAACTGTAATTAAAAAGCAAATCCAAAAGGCCAGAGAAATAAAGATTTGACTTATGCTTCGAAAGGCCCAGAAAAACATTATTAAGGTGCATCCACCAAGGAGGTCCTACTTTTGGCCAGCACCTTCTTCACTTCTAAAGCCTCTGAAGCAGTTGTTAATGTCTGAGGAGAAAGTACCAGAATGAAATTTAATCCAGTTCAACATGGATGATGTTAGTGCTCTTACCTTGCCCCTCCTCCACTTCATTGGTTGCTGCTTGCTGGGACATAGGGATTTTAGCCAAAAAATGATCACATCACATATTTTATTTCATTAATACATTATATGGAAAGAGCAAGAGACATGCTTCTTCACCCCTAGTGCCATCTGCGTCTTTGTAAGAGTTAAACCCAAAATGTTTGCTTGCTAATTTTCTAAAATACTACTCTGATCTCAAACATAGCTTCTCATCTGATACGTAGCATGTTGAACCATAACCATTTTTAAAAATTAGCAAACAATCAAGCTACACATTTCCTTGCCCGCAGCAGCACATTAGTTATTCATATTTGTTGATAACTGAATCAATACTGTGAAAAGTAAAAACGTGTTTACAATATTTTGCCAAGTTCATATATCTGGCTGTTGAACAACTGCATGAGGATTCTCTGAGGCTCTAATCAAAGGCATGGACTTCCTTTCTCTCAATGTGATGTTCCCCTTAGTCTCAGGCAAAACTAGCCCAGAATACGTCCAGTATAAAATTAAACCTCGTTTTGATTATCTGGCTGCCTATTTCCTCAGCTTAATTAACTTTTCTGACTGCTTTTCTCCATCATATTGCAGACTCAATCTATTTTGCCTTATTCAGCATTTCATCTTTTTCTCCTTTCTCTTGGTTCCTAGGACAACGAAAGCTTTTTAAAGCCCTAATTGCTATGCCAAAGACAGAGATACAAGATTTGAAAGACAAGCTAGAACAAAAATTGGGGAAGTGCAGCCATGCATGCTGATGAAAGGAGAGAACTCTCCCATTCTGAACAATAATCCCTTCCAGTTTGTAAATGAACTGACTTGAAATATTTAATTATCTTGTTAAGTAAATTCAGATTATGGGACTCAAATCCTACTCATTACAGGTCATCAGGCAGTTTTTGATGGTGTACAAATTGACTGCTAATAATAGTAGCGATCAAATAAGTTTAAACTAAAATTACACCAGGTTTACACACTCAAGCTTTTTATTCCTACTATCCGTACATGTGATTTTGAAAGTCATGAATTACATCAAGGAATGCAAGATTGATTAAAGTAAGTTGGAAATGCACACAATTCATATATACATACGAAAATAGGTGCACATTTAACCCTGAGTTTCAATGAATTTTAGCTATCTGATTGTTTGTCAGCAAGTCTTTAAAAATAAAGCTGAATAAATGTTATGTTAAATCATTATTATGGCAGCAAGATGTTTTCCCATAAAATAGAGTAGTATGTATTTACATTTCTAAGCTGTCTTTCAAACTCAACTTTTCCTAAGATGATTCTGAAGTTCAGTTCAAATATCACACTGAGTTGGGTTTTTGCTCACTAAAATTCTGCTGGTATCTTCATTTGCATTAATAATATGTTTCATAAGAGAAAAGCTTATGGATCTGAGTGATGGCAGTGTCAGTACCTAGAAAATGAAGCAACAATAATGAAATTATTGTTGTATGTCTCAGTAGTTAGTAAATATGATACATATGGAAAGGATTATCTATGTGTGTGTGTGTGTGTGTGTGAGAGAGAGAGAGAGAGAGAGAGAGAGAGAAAGAGAGAGAGTTTGGTCTTGATTGCATGTTTGTGTATATTTTAATTTAACAATCAACCTGAATAATTAAACAGTGTCAATAAGTAAAATTCCACTTTGTGGCAAACACAGTCAGAACCCAAGCTTTAGTGTTTTCATTATGGTAAAAGACTAATATTGCATTTTACTGTATTTACTCAAAAGGTGTGAGGTTTGAGTCGGCTTCTGACTCAAAAAATGAAACTTATCTTGAGTCAGAAGGGGAAATCGAAACTTATCAGGAAGGATTTGGAGAAATAAAAACCAGAAGTGACTCAGCAGAGTGGGAGAAACTAGAAGTGCTGATTAGACAAACTTCAGAAGGAGATTTAAATCTTCCAATCAGCACTCGTGAAAGACGAGCAGAGAAGCACGTGAATCAAAAGGCAGCCTGATTGGCTGCAGGTGAGAAAAGGCACAGAAAGGATCATTTTAAAAGGCAGGCATGCCAGGAGCAAGCTGCCAGAGACAACTGTTCCTTCGAACTCACAGCATCTGCGAAAGAGTCCTTACCCCAGTCGGAAGCCTTGCCTGTAGCCAGTTTGGAACCAGAGCTAGCGCCTTCTGTCGTCACAGACCTGCTTCCTGCACATGCCGCTCCAGTCAAGCCTCTCCTTGCCGTGCCTGTCAAGCACAGCCTCGCATCCAGTTCCAAGCCTTGACTTGTTGCTCCAGTGCAATTCAGTCTTGCCTCCAGTTCCAAGCCTCATCGAGCCGTTCCAGCCCAGCCCAGCCTTGTCTCCAGATCTGAGCCTTGCCTAGACGCTCCAGCCAAGTCCAGCCTTGTCTCCAGGTCCAAGCCTTGCCTAGACGCTCCAGCCCAGCCCAGCCTTGTCTCTAGATCCGAGCCTTGCCTAGACACTCCAGCCAAGTCCAGCCTTGTCTCCAGGTCCAAGCCTTGCCTAGACGCTCCAGCCCAGCCCAGCCTTGTCTCCAGATCCAAGACTTGGCTAGACGCTCCAGCCAAGTCCAGCCTTGTCTCCAGGTCCAAGCCTTGCCTAGACGCTCCAGCCCAGCCCAGCCTTGTCTCCAGATCCAAGCCTTGCCTAGACGCTCCAGCCCAGCCCAGCCTTGTCTCCAGATCCAAGACTTGGCTAGACGCTCCAGCCCAGCCCAGCCTTGTCTCCAGGTCCAAGCCTTGCCTAGATGCTCCAGCCAAGTCCAGCCTTGTCTCCAGGTCCAAGCCTTGCCTAGACGCTCCAGCCCAGCCCAGCCTTGTCTCCAGATCCAAGACTTGCCTAGACGCTCCAGCCCAGCCCAGCCTTGTCTCCAGGTCCAAGCCTTGCCTAGACGCTCCAGCCCAGCCCAGCCTTGTCTCCAGATCCAAGACTTGGCTAGACTCTCCAGCCAAGTCCAGCCTTGTCTCCAGGTCCAAGCCTTGCCTAGACGCTCCAGCCCAGCCCAGCCTTGTCTCCAGATCCAATACTTGGCTAGATGCTCCAGCCAAGTCCAGCCTTGTCTCCAGGTCCAAGCCTTGCCTAGATGCTCCAGCCTAGCCCAGCCTTGTCTCCAGATTCAAGACTTGGCTAGACGCTCCAGCCAAGTCCAGCCTTGTCTCCAGATCTGAGCCTTGCCTAGATGTTCCAGTCCAGGCTTGTCTAGCCTCTGTGTCCCAGCCTAGTCCAACCTGTGCGCCCGTTCACAGACTTGTGCCTCCAACCTCCTCTTTGCCATGCAGTCTAGCTCCACCAAGTCTGACAGCTTCAGTAAGAGAATTAGCTGAGTTCTGCCTCACTGTTTTGCCACAATCTGGACCAGCAGCCTTGCCTGGGCATCCTCTACTGCTTGGGTGGACTTGATTGAATTGCATTGCCTAATCTATTACAAGAACCTTTGCTGTTGTAAATAGTTATTGTAAATAAAGAATTTAATAGTACTTCTGCCTGGCCATCTCATAGTCTGAACAGGACAAAAGGGAGGCTAGGTTTTCCCTAAAAACTTTACTTTTCAAATGGGAATGTCAGCTTAGCTTAGCTGAGAATACAGTAAGGAAGGCAGATAGGTCCTTTAGTAGTATTAGTATCATTAATCTGCCCTTTCAAGTGGGGGGAGGGTGGAGTCGTGTAAAATTCAAAGCTCTCTTCCTTTCAGATAAATACGGTAATGCATTAGAAAACCCACAGGTATTACTTTCTTATCCCACTGTCATTTACAAATGATGTACCAGGCACTCTGTATATGAAGTAGAATAAGGATAATTCCCCAGAAGAGCCGCTCTTGTTGTTGGATGGACAGCAGGGGAACAGAACTCCATTTGAAAGAAGAAAAAGACCGTCCTTTCAAAACAGATGTCACAATCCCCTTCTAAGCAATCACATTCCTTTTTTTTTTGCTTCATAAACCTTGTAAATATCTTGAAAATGCCCACATTTTATTTCACCTCTCATTAGTGCTATGTGGTACTCCATTTCTGAGTCAATTATTGATACTTTCCTGCCCACCCGCCCACCCCCAGCCCGGTTACAGATCGCAAGTCAAAGCTGTTGCAGAAAGACAATCCATTCCTCTCACACAAAGCAGCAATAGCTGCCTAGCCTGCTGCTTTGTTTGATTACTAGACAATATTAAATTAACGTCTTGGTATTGTGCATCAATTAGAACGAGGTATTGACATCACCCAGCAAGAAGTGCCGCAACAGAGTGAAAAGGCAAGCACTTTTGTGTTTTCCTACAGTGACCTCTGTCTGAAATTCCACTAACATCTGGTTATTTACAATTCAATCTGCTTGGAATCATTCTGTTGGCTGCCGAAGCGTTCTCTCAGCATCACAGAATCAATTAAGGGTCCCATAAATAAGAACATCACAGAGCAGAGGGGAGGAATGTTGAATTATTTGTTAGACTTGTCCAGCAGCATTCGATTTGTCCAAAGTAAACATTAACAGCACTAGTACCTAATTGTCTCCAGCTGCCTGGAAACAATTCTCTGCCACTGCCAAAAATCACTATTTGAAAGTAGGCTTTGGAATAAAAATTAAAGGGGGGGGGTAAAATGCAGAAGAGAGGGCTTTCGATCTTTTTCTCCTTCCCTTTGGGGGTTCTGTAACACCAAGTGGACCATCACAGCTATGTCCTTAATCAGCAGAGGGGTGAACATTACTGAGATGAAGTAAATCACCCCAACAAAAGCAGCTGTCCCTGTATGTGCTCAAATGCACAGGGCTGCAGACTCATTGGAAAAGATCTGATTATCAGTTGACTGAAAGTTCTTAGGAATAAGCCTTGTCAAACTAAGAGATGATAGGAGGAGGAGGAGGAGGAGGAGGAGGAGGAGGAGGAGGAGGAGGAGGAGGAGGAGGAGGAGGAGGAAAAAATAGCACATTTCTTTTAGCCCAAGTGATTATGATTATTTTGGGAGGGGGATCCATTTTGTTCTAATTATTGCAATTAAATATATTTTGGTTTAAGAACCTCACAAGTAAATTATGAATCTTCTGTATTTAAGCTGATGTTCAGTAACTGGTTTTGTTGGGAGCTATTTTCCACACTGACCAGAGGCACTTAACAGAAAAATCCATCGAGTCTAAATGCAACAGCATCATCTGCTGACGCTATTAAGAGCTTATTGAACATTGTTCGGTTGAGTCTGCTTTACATCCCTTCTGTCCTTATTAGCAGTGAAAATACAATAAAACCTCAGAATTTGAGAAAACAAGGAAAAGCAAAAGAGGCTGAGAAAAATAAATCAATCCTCAAAAACACTTAATTTGCTTCTTTTTACTGCTATTATGTATTGCTATTATGCTGTATTCTATTTAGTGAAAACTTGTATAGCCAAATTCTTTTAGATTCATATGTGACATCATGTTCATAAAAGAAGTGGGGCATCTGACTCTCTTTAATGTGTTTTCTGGTATGTGACATATTGATACATTTGGGATTTGTACCCAAAATCAAAGGTAAGCAGATAGAACTGCATGTTAGAGTGTCAGGTCAGTTATAAATATCCAGTGCTCCTCTAAAATTAAGTGATAAAGTTATACATACATTCCACAGTGTCAGTGTCAAGACCTGCATTTTTTGTTCAGAATAAGTATAATTCCAACACTTTTGTGCTGGCAAGTGTATGTCAAAGGTTTTTTTAAGTGAAACAGGTTTCTTCAAAAAATGACCATCACAGGATGCATAGATACAAAATGGCTACCATTGTAGGTGTAGCCAGCTACAGGGCAGACATTTAATAGAAAAGCAAACTGAAAAGATAAATGATTTGCCCAAGAACCTGAGTACAAGGCAGAGATGTATAGAAGCTATTTCTCTGAACCTACAAATATCTCTCTTATTCAGAGTCACACCAAAACATGATCACTCTTCGTTAACAACACACATTTTTCCTAACACCCTTATCTCTGTCTTTCAGGATCATCTTCCCCCACAGTTCACATCTAAAGTCCTTATCCGAGTTTCATTCTTCCAATTTTCTGTTTCTGTTGGATTGCCTTAGGGCACTTCCTACTACATTTCCTTTTTTATAGGGGAGGCAAATGGGAATGTTTAAACCTGAAACATTGGCCTCTAGTTGCTAACTTTCTGGCATCAGAGCTACTTGTTTTTAACACTGGCATTTTTCCCAATAAGCTGAGATTCAATACTCTTTGCCAAAGTACTGTGTAATTTAAGATCTCAGACAGTTTTATAAAGATTAATCAGCAGGTGAATTAAATGACTATACCAACAAGTTTGATGTAGAGAGCAGAAAGATTATCCAAAGATGCTGAATTACTAACTAAGCCATTTTACCTGTCTAGCTTTTATTGTTAGTATGACTGTTACTCTCTTGGCCACTATCAGCAGACACGGAAAATTCTATTCAGTCAATAATTCAGTTGGCCTTCAGGAAGGCTCTAAAAACTTGGCTTTTCCCCTTGGCATTGGGCCAGGATGACAAATGAGTTTGGTGTGCTGAAACTGCTGTTATGTTGATTTTGGTTTTGTTCCTGATGATGTTGTTGGTTTTAATTGCATTTTTTTTCTTTGGTTTTATTAATGTATTCTACTTGGGGTCATGATCATAAGGTTTGAGCAGCCATATACTGAAAAATAATAATAATAAATCTTCTAAATAAATAAGTTTATTCATCTTTTCTAGGATGAATAAAGAGAGGAAAATCTCCTCCTTCCCATTTGTTTTTGGTTCAAATCTAGCTGTAGTATTCTTAACCTTCAGAGCTTAGTATATCTAGAATGACATATGAAGAAAGGAAAAAGGAAATAGAAAAGGAAACTAATGTTTGGAGATAGTAAGATAATTTAATACAATACCTGTTTGCATTTATAAGAAATGTACAATCACACTTATTAATATATATTACAGATACATTTTTCTTAGTACAGGATAGTCCATGAGTCTTCATCTTCTATAGACACAGAGATACATATAATACATATAAAGGCACTTTTTTGTGAGATAGGCAGCCATAAAAAATTGATAAATAAATAAAACCAGCTTCAACGTCATGTCTAAAGATACCCTTTGCCTATCAGATTGTTATTACTCAAAACTAACAGGTATGATTGCACATAATGCCATAGAAATTATTTGCTATTTCTGTATAGTAAACCAATATACATTTTGCGTAATGATTATTCCAAACCACTTTTAATATTTGTGGTTAAAAGTTTTCAGCAATCGGATTAACAAATTAAAGCTTCAGAAATTAGACTAGCTCTTAAATCCTAGGATTAGTGTTTGTGAAGATTTTTAGGCATGGAATTTAACCAGTCATAATTCATACATCTTAGGAGCAAAGGTGTATAGCAAGGATAAGCAAATTTGGGGATTTTGGGAGCATATCTGGAATGTCTAGACTACAGCATGTTGTAGGTAAAGCTGTCATGAAATGGGTTATGGGGAAATTTGCCTATTCAGAAAATGCCACAGCTGTCATAACCTCTCTCTCTCTCTCTCTCTCTCTCTCTCTCTCTCTCTCTCTCTCTCACACACACACACACACACACACACACACAACCACCAGATAAGTATGCTGGCCTCAACCATAACCCCCTGCCACTGATCCTAGTTAGGACCTTGCCTTCTGGGTAGAAAAAAGCATTGGACTTCAGCCATTCACTTGTTTTATTGTCCATGGATGTCTACTGGACCTACTTATGCCCCAGAAGCATTCTTGTAAATAAAGATGATCCTAGAGGCTGATGCTGTGGACAGCAAACTGTCAATTTTCTGTGTTCTTTTTTTATTTAGAAAATGTCTAGTATGGAGTAGAAAGCCTGAGATGTGCCAAGGAAAGTGTCCATGGGCTCCATGCTACTTGTTCTTGAAATAAAGCAATTTGGAGTATCCATCAGTATAGACACAACTACTCTAATTAATCTAAAGGCTCTCAAAATTGGCTGGAACTTCATTATCTATCAGATTAAATTACTTCCAAGATTCCTTGTAATTCTATAATCTACTTGTCTCCCTCATTTGATGACTTTTAATGCAGACCAATGTTATACTTAATACATTATATGTATCCAGTTATATTTTACTGATTTAGTTTTCTTTGTGTTCTTATATGATTCCATTCACATCATCTTTTTTTATGGTTTGGGGTTTAAAGACTGTCCTTAAATTGATGCTAAGTAAAATAATGGGATTACTAAATAAATGTAGCAAGCCAAATTAAATGTGATTCTTGAAGCAGAACAGTAGATGGCATAATTACTCTGTGGTGCTACAGAAGTTTCAGAAGGCTCCCTGCTTTCAGTTAGAATCAAAAGAGTGTACATTGTCTGGCCAAAGCTAAGCAATTTAGCATTCCCAACGTTCTAATGGGAAAAAATAAGTATAGCCTTACCTCTCTTGCCGAAATCAATAAGAGTTAAATAATTTCTGGAGGATATGCAATACAGTATTATTTTCCTTTTAACTAAATCATTTAAACCAGGGATCAGAACAGTCTGCACAGCACTGGAAGGTTGCTGTGGTGATATGACATATTCACTACCAGCTAGCTACAGGGGTCCATCCAAAGTATAGTTTAGCATTTGAAATAATCAGCTGAATCAATATTTTTCATCAATGGCAGCCAAAGGAAAGAATTAACATGGCAAGGAGGGCTGTGCAGGGTTCCATATTCAAAGGGGAAAAGATGATTCAGCATGCAGAGGGACAGGCATATGCTCCACCTGTTGCACCTCCTTAACTCAACTGCATCCATTCCTAGGTTTGCATAGTGGCAACTGCATGAGCCCAGGAAAAAAAATCAGCTTCTTTAAGGTGTTGCTGACCGGTGCAGCATGCAAGTTCCCTTCCACAAGATTAGGCTATTGCATCAGTAGAAAGAGCAGGAAGGAAATGAGGATGGAATGTTCAGGTCAACATTCCAATTCTGGGCCCCTCAGAGGCTCATAAAAGCCTTGCTTTCTGTGAATCTTAACACTCTGAGGGTGAATCCTGGCTGGAGGCTGAGAAGGAGGCTGGATAAGCCATGAAATATACAGGCAATAAATCTGGAGGAGAATTTAAAAAAAGAAACACTTGGATGTTCAGTTTGAACCAAAAGGGTTTGCATCCCTCCAAAAAATCATTGGGGGGCAATCTTGATCCCAGTCTTGGATCAGGATTTTCAGACTGAGCTGTAGCAGGAAAGCCCTTGAAAAATTGAAAACCAGGTCCCTTGTTGAAAGATGAATTTTCAACAGTTAAAGCCCATCAGAAGATGTCATGAAGCAACTCCTCCCAAACAGCTTTTCCACCTCAGAAAAGAGGGGAGTTGCAGAATAATGGAGAACTTTAAATGGAGGGGTGGAGGAACTTACACAACAGTCTTGATTTCCTTGTAATCAGATACGATCAAATATATTCCCAAAAGGCATTTCAACAGAAATCCCCAAACACCAGAAGAATGAGGCTGAAAGATGGAAATGTCTTTTTCAGGGAGAAATAGGAATAGGAGAACTTGTGAGAAATAGGAGGCCAGATCAGTATAGCAATGTAATATGCATACATATCCTTTTTTAGACTTCATACATAATGTTCTTGCTAATATCTGCCCAAAATAAGGTTCTTGTTCCTTTCATTGTCTCACAAAAGAAAGCAATTCAGGGAAAAAAGCTCCCTTCACATAATTTACCACTGATTTTTCTCTTCCAGCTTTTAAATGTTGAGGCTTCTTGGTTCCAGTAAAGAGCAGATGGAAATCCTTCAAAGGAATTCTTAAATAAAACAAGCATATCACCATTGTGCTTCAGCAAAGGATCGTTACCTTGTCGTGGTGCTGGAGCTTGAGCACCTCAATGATGCCATGAGCTAAACCGTGAAGGGCCACCCAAGACAGGAAGGTCATGACAGAGAGGTCAGACTAAATGCGATCCCTGGGGAAGGTAATGGCAACCCAACCCAGTATTCTTGCCATGAAAACTAAATGGATCAGGACAACCAGAGATATGTCGGTATACCATCGGAAGATGAGACCCCCAGGTCGGAAGATGGTCAAAATGCTACTGAGGAGGAACAGAGGATGAGTTCAACTAGCCCCAGACATGATGACGCAGCTAGCTCAAAGCCGAAAGGACGGCTAGCAGCCGACGGTGCTGGTGGTGAACGGCGAATCCGATGTTCTAAGGATCAACACACCACTGGAACCTGGAATGTAAGATCTATGAGCCAGGGCAAATTGGATGTGGTTATTGGTGAGATGTCAAGATTAAAGATAGACATTTTGGGCATCAGCGAACTGAAATGGACTGGAATGGGCCACTTCACATCAAATGACCACCAGATCTACTACTGTGGACAAGAGGACCACAGAAGAAATGGAGTAGCCTTCATAATTAATAGTAAAGTGGCGAAAGCAGTGCTTGGATTGAATAGATTTAAGGGACTGGACTTAGTAGATAGGGTCCCGGAAGAACTCTGGACAGAAGTTTGCAGCATTGTTCAGGAGGCGGCAACAAAATACATCCCAAAGAAAAAGAAAACCAAGAAGGCAAAATGGCTGTCAGCTGAGACACTAGAAGTAGCCCAAGAAAGAAGGAAAGCAAAAGGCAACAGTGATAGGGGGAGATATGCCCAATTAAATGCAAAATTTCAGAGATTAGCCAGAAGAGATAAGGAATTATTTTTAAACAAGCAATGCGCAGAAGTGGAAGAAGACAATAGAATAGGAAGGACAAGAGACCTCTTCCAGAAAATTAGAAACATTGGAGGTCAATTCCAGGCAAAAATGGGTATGATCAAAAACAAAGATGGCAAGGACCTAACAGAAGAAGAAGAGATCAAGAAAAGGTGGCAAGAATATACAGAAGACCTGTATAGGAAGGATAACAATATCGGGGATAGCTTTGATGGTGTGGTCAGTGAGCTAGAGCCAGACATCCTGAAGAGTGAGGTTGAGTGGGCCTTAAGAAGCATTGAGGCAGCAGGAGACGACGGCATCCCAGCTGAACTGTTCAAAATTTTGCAAGATGATGCTGTCAAGGTAATGCATGCTATATGCCAGCAAATTTGGAAAACACAAGATTGGCCATCAGATTGGAAAAAATCAACTTATATCCCCATACCAAAAAAGGGGAACACTAAAGAATGTTCAAACTATTGAACAGTGGCACTCATTTCACATGCCAGTAAGGTAATGCTCAAGATCCTGCAAGGTAGACTTCAGCAGTTCATGGAGCGAGAATTGCCAGATGTACAAGCTGGGTTTAGAAAAGGCAGAGGAACTAGAGACCAAATTGCCAATATCCGCTGGATAATGGAAAAAGCCAGGAAGTTTCAGAAAAACATCTATTTCTATTTTATTGACTATTCTAAAGCCTTTGACTGTGTGGACCATAACAAATTGTGGCAAGTTCTTAGTGGTATGGGGATACCAAGTTATCTTGTATGCCTCCTGAAGAATCTGTATAACGACCAGGTAGCGACAGTAAGAACAGACCCCGGAACAACGGACTGGTTTAAGATTGGGAAAGGAGTATGGCAGGGCTGTATACTCTCACCCTACCTATTCAACTTGTATGCAGAACACATCAGGCGACATGCTGGGCTTGAGGAATCCAAGGCTGGAGTTAAAATCTCTGGAAGAAACATTAACAATCTCAGATATGCAGATGATACCACTTTGATGGCTGAAAGCGAAGAGGAACTGAGGAGCCTTATGATGAAGGTGAAAGAAGAAAGTGCAAAAGCTGGCTTGCAGCTAAACCTCAAAAAAACCAAGATTATGTCAACCAGCTTGATTGATAACTGGCAAATAGAGGGAGAAAATGTAGAAGCAGTGAAAAACTTTGTATTCCTAGGTGCAAAGATTACTGCAGATGCTGACTGCAGTCAGGAAATCAGAAGATACTTAATCCTTGGGAGAAGAGCAATGACAAATCTCGATAAAATAGTTAAGAGCAGAGACATCACACTGACAACAAAGGCCCACATAGTTAAAGCAATGGTGTTCCCTGTAGTAACATATGGCTGTGAGAGCTGGACCATAAGGAAGGCTGAGAGAAGGAAGATAGATGCTTTTGAACTGTGGTGGTGGAAGAAAATTCTGAGAGTGCCTTGGACTGCAGGAAGATCAAACCAGTCCATCCTCCAGGAAATTAAGCCAGACTGCTCACTTGAGGGAACGATATTAAAGGCAAAACTGAAATACTTTGGCCACATAATGAGAAGACAGGACAGCCTGGAGAAGATGTTGATGCTAGGGAGAGTGGAAGGCAAAAGGAAGAGGGGCCGACCAAGGGCAAGGTGGATGGATGATATTCTAGAGGTGACGGACTCGTCCCTGGGGAAGCTGGGGGTGTTGACGACCGACAGGAAGCTCTGGCGTGGGCTGGTCCATGAAGTCACAAAGAGTCGGAAGCGACTAAACGAATAAACAACAACATCACCATTGTGAAGAAACTGGAAAATGTTCCAGTGCTAACTGAACTGCATTATTTGAGTACCCTAGACTAACTACTGTATAGGGGCATCTGCAAGGGGAGGATTCCAAAAGTCAAGATGGTGGCACACATGATGCAAATAAGGGGCAGGATTTCAATTGCAGTCTTGATGTTTTTGACCATCCCACCCACACACCTCTACTACTATAAAATACTTTGTTATTTCCCCTTACAAAAAAATACTACAACCTTCCTATGTAGTAATTCCATTTATTTTTCTATTTACTAGAGAGCTTTAAGTTGACTATAAATTTCACCTGCCATCAGATGTACAATTTCTGCTGAGCAGCCTGCTTCCATATATCCCATCCTATTATCCTATGGACATATATACAACTCATTAGTAACTTAACTTATGGATACATCAGTCATGATAGCCTCAGTGCTGGCTCCAGAGTATATGGCATTCCTACATCATATTGATTGATGGTGCCACCTCCTGCTGATGTGAAGATTTGCATTTTTTGAATTATTCAGAAGGAGGGGTGGCATTGATGCCCCCTACGCTTTACTGCCCTAGGCCAGTGCCTACTTGACCTTATCCTAGAGCTGGCCTTGATAGCCACCACAGATGCCAAAACTGAAGAATTCTTCTTTCTCAAAGAAGGAAGTAAATGAGTACCTGACTTACCTATGTATTAGCTTCCATGGAGTGCACCAGTGCCATGTGTTGATATGATGTAGGAACTGGACAGCAATCAGCTAAGTATCTGAACTACTTCTGTGTCACATGCAGGTGACATATGGTACAAATGAGATCCACAATGAGTTTTTCTTCTCCTTTCCTCCACACTGTTACCTCCCATAAGCCCCAGAACTTCTGTAGAGCATTCACCAACTTTGGAACACATTTGGGGAGATGAAAGTCAGTAAAGTGTAGTGATTAATTTGCTGGACTAGGAGCTGGATTAGTCCATCCTCAGCCATGGAAGCGTAATGGGGGACTGTGAGTCAATCACTCTCGCTCAACCCAACATGTCTCATAGCAGCATTGTTGTGGGGAAAAATAGGAGGAAGAAGTACAAGGTACACCACCCTGAGCGTCTAAATGAAAGGCAGGATATACAGTAAATCTAATAAATAAAAACAAGAAAGGGAATGTTCGTGTACCTGGTTCCAAAGGTACAGTTCTTTCAAAGGAAGAAAAACCCATTGGATTGCACACATTACTTTCAAGGAAAGAATTAAAAGGTACATGGCATTAGGCCCTAATACTACAAGGACAATGCATACATGTTCTGCTAAGCCATAATGCAGTTAGTTTGAGTTTGACTTAGCTGTAGAGTGTGAACTCCGCCTCTGTGGCTCTTAAGTTAATATTTACAGCTTAGCAAATTGCATGAGATAAATCCATTAAGGTTTACTTCATAATCAATGTTAAGCAAATTATGGCTTAGTTCAATATGTATATGCAGTCTAAAAGTAGCTTACCTGACCAGCCAGATGGCACTGATTTAAGAGAGTGTGTACATTCAGCAGTCTCGATTCAACTTTTCTACAGCACAAATTGAAATTTCATTTACAAAATCTTTCCTCCTCCGTACAAATGGTAAAATGGCTGTATTAAAGTGTACTGAATGTAAGCTATCTAATATT
The DNA here is from genome assembly GCF_035149785.1 of Candoia aspera. Lineage (NCBI taxonomy): Eukaryota > Metazoa > Chordata > Lepidosauria > Squamata > Candoiidae > Candoia > Candoia aspera. The sequence goes on along the minus strand of NC_086154.1, from coordinate 209,799,200 downwards.
TGTCAAGATCCATTGCAAAATCCCTTTATTAATTTTTTCTGGGAGACATCCTTCTCCAAATAGTGCTTAATAACTCTCAGCATGACATAAGCATCAGATTTGATGGATCAATAGTGTGCTATGTCAGCTTCTCTTCAACAGTATTCAGTTACCAGGCAGATAGATTGATGTAGGCAGACTGTTCACTTCACACCATTCCTCTGCAGTTCAGTGGAGACCTTGCCCTCTTATGCAGCATTCTTTGATCCTGGAGACCTTGAAACTGTGCTGATACATTCTCTATGTCACTATCTCACTTCCAATAGAGACATTAATTTCACATGTTTTAAGTATTATGAATTCCTCATAGGAAAAAAAAAGTAGACATAGTGTTTGAACTTAATGTGGAATATTTATTTCCAGTGCCTACACATTGGAAGATCTTTTCTTTCTCTATAGGCTGTTGAAAGCATAAAATGACAGCCTCTCTTAAAGTTAAAGCACAGGACATTTTTTTATAATTTTTTTTATTAGAGATTTTCACATAAGTAAAAGATAAACATGAAATGACATAAAGTAAGATCAAGAGAAAGAAAAGGAGAAAAGATAAAAGAAAAAGTATGAAAAGTAGTATAGATAGGAAAAAAAAAAAAGATATATAAAGAAGTGATTTTCAATCTCCTTTACAGCGGTTACAAAGAAACTTATTGTCTCTCTTCCCTCTTTAAGATTACATTACATGATTCCCTTCTTCCCATATTCAACCCCTTTTAATCAGCAAATCCAGAAATCACCAGTTCCTTTTTTCCATTTTCACCAAAAAGTCCGTAAGAGGTTTCCAGTCTTTTATAGAAGTACTTGTTGTCTTGAAAACACAGGACATTTTTAATATAATTTTTAATATTAAAAAGGGAAGAAAAAGAAAGAGAAGAGAAAGAGAAAATAGAGAAACAACAAAAATATGTTATTATATATAGATTTGTAAACACATCATGAAAACCTTGACTAATGATATAACATTGAAGGGTATTTTTTATCATTATATTTATATGGAGCCATCTCATAAACAGAATGCAAATACATATTGATGACCCAGGATTGTAAATCTAAGTCACATTATATTTATTACCCTTAAAGAAATCATATTTTTTCAAATAGTGATCAATTTCCATTTTTGGGCATTTGGTGGCTGATTTGAAGTACTAATATCCCTATTTGCCCATGACTTCAAAGAAAGATTGATCTACAATTTTCAGATTGGAAGTATGCCAGAATGTATGTTTATCATGTGAATAAGGATCAAATTATGCTTCTCTCTCAACAACTTCCTGTTGTGCCTTGTATCCTTTAATCCAGGAAATACAATGGAGCAATAGCTAAAAATAGAGCCAAATCTCTGGCATGATGTCAAAAGGCTCACATGGATCTAATTGTGCCCACAAGATTTTTTTTAACACAATCACACATTTTATCAAGGCAAAACGTGCCATACAGAAACTGAAATCAAAATATGTGCCCAGTGACAAAGCTGAAAGTTGGTGAAGTTAAAAACCCCATCATTGTAGTAAAAGTAAAGGTAAAGGTTTCCCTTGACGTAAAGTCCAGTCGAGTCCGACTCTAGGGGGCGGTGCTCATCTCCGTTTCTAAGCCTTGGAGCCGGCGTTGTCATAGACACTTCCGGGTCATGTGGCCAGCATGACGACTCGGAACGCCGTTACCTTCCCGCCGAAGCGGTACCTATTGATCTACTCACATTTGCATGTTTTCGAACTGCTAGGTGGGCAGGAGCTGGGATTAACAACGGGAGCTCACCCCGCTGCGCGGTTTCGAACCGCCGACCTTCCGATCAACAGCTCAGCGGTTTAACCCGCAGCGCCACCGCGTCCCATCTCCATCATTGTAAGATAGCTATAATTTAGATTAAGAAAATCTAAGTATTAGTCCTTCCCATTAAAAAAAAAATCTAATATCCTAGCAATCTGCTTGAAATAACTTACATGTTATTTGCTTGAAATAACTTACATGTGTTGGCATGACATACGTCTAAACAAATATATTAAACTTGAAGTAATATTCAAGTTTACAAGACTTTCCTTTCCTCAAACATTAAAATGAAACTTTGAAACCATCAATTTATGCCAATTTTAATCTAAGATTTTAAAAAATGATATGTTTACACACAAATTAAGAAAGTTTCCTTAATATAACTATTCCAGATATTTAAAACATTCAAACAACAATTATTATAAATTCCTATAGAAACATTAGAACCCATAGGAAGTATACGATACTATTTCCAATTAATTAAATTACCTAAAAAATTATCAGACTATTGCTCAACTGTTCAGTATAGAAAATACATAATTATCAATGAGGCAGAATATATCATCACAGGATAGAGCATCTTCAAATCACGATACAGAAACTGAATTCCCAAGCAAGTCAGCCTATTCCATCTGAAAAGTAGGGGAAAAAATTAATAACATTTAAAAGACTATGTTGCTTTAATTCAGTTGATCCCATGACAATATTTTTAGCAGCATTTGGATCATCAAACTTTTCATACCTGTATCCAGAGATTATAATTCTTCCTTTTAGCAGCCCAATAATCTAAAACAGGAATTCTGGGAGCTGAAGTCCACACATCTTAAAATGGCCAAGGTTGAGAAACACTGATCTAAAACGTCATTAAGGGAGGGAAAACTACAGTTTTTACATCCTTTCAGTGATGGTGTTTCAGATTGCTTGCTACATTAGAAGTGATTTTCTCCCAGCCAACTGATCAATCTGATCATCTGACCAACAAGAAACAAGCAGAGTTTGTCTGTCATAAAATTGGGATTTTTGTGATGGAAGTCTGCAGTGCCACTGACAGCCACAGATTCCTTATCTATGATTTAGACCAAGGTTGAGTAATCTTTTCATGGCCAGGGACTTTCCTTAACTCTTAGGGAAGACTTTGCAAGACAAAGGCCATAGAGGTAAGAAGAGATGTAAATAAAGCATATTGCCTATGTGGGCATAGATGAAATTTTCCATTTTTGGAAATGGAGTTCAGGGATAAAGATTAGGATGTTTTCAGGTTTTGGTTTTTTACATGCATACACATACATATGATGTTGCATATATTTTATAGGTTATTATGCCATTTCATTCATAGACTAGTAAGAAAAATCATCTCCAACGTTCAATATTCATAGATAGCTCCTGGGGTACAAAATGTGTGGTGCTGTTGGGGCCACGGAGACATGCAGCCCTGGGATTGCAAATATTGCTCCCCCACAACCCATGGTTTAAAGCCCTAAACAGTTCAAGCCACATTACTTGAATTACCTTCATCCTGTGGCAGCTGGTGAAATTTAAAGTTGGTGGAGGCAGCTGGGTTTTTTTTCACACCTCCAAAACACATATATGGGGGGGGGGGGGATTATGACACATTTTTGGATAATTTGCATGCCAATGAGAAGTTCTTAAAAATTTAAAGGGTACTAGCATAACATCTACATGACCTTACTGGATAGCCCACTGATGTCATTCAACTCCACTGCCCCAGCTAACTGATTTTACAGTAATGTCATGAACTTGTACCTGCGAAATACTTTTAATTCTCACAAATATAACATAAATACTGTTTTTCATCATATTGAACACCAGTTCCCAAATTTCTCAACAATAACATCTCTTTTACAGTTCACACAAAAAGTACTGTAAAACATATGCATATCACTAGGTAATGATTTCACCTGTTAGCCATCATTCTTTGAAGATGTAATATGCTGCAGCTTCCAATCTCCTTTTATCACAGCCCTAACCACACAGCAGATCAATTTTTATTTATAAGAAATCTTGTCTGGCATTCTTTCTGATAAACAATGTTTCTATTTCCTTTTTTATTACAATTCTTCATGCTTCATATCACTGGTTTTTCCAGTGATAACTTTACCAAGGTATTAAGTCTGTCCTGACACATTGTGTTTCTTAGAAAGATTTTTATCTTCTTCAAACCTTTCTGGATCTGCAGTTGCCACTGAAGTAGTTATAATGATTTTCAAAAATTGTATCGTCCCTTATGTCCTGCAGATTGTTATTCAGAAGATATTCAGTAGAGCCAGTCAAACAGCAATGTCAGTACAGAATTGCATCAGGTAAGATCATGTTGCATTTCCAAATGCCTGAACTAGGAAATATTTGCTATATTTTTCAAAGCATCTGAACTTTGCATGAGTTCAGTACTTTCCAAGTGTGTCGTAAACAAACTTTTCTCTGGAGTATACAGTGACCTTATATATTTTATATTCTACTTGTTCTGGCGGTTCTATATTTATATTCCCAGTAAGATGGTACCACTGAGCACTTTATTATAGGTGCCCTTAATGCCAACATGTAGTTCATTTATGGTACCTGTAAAGTGGGAGATAACATTTTATACACATGCAGAATCCATGTCTTGCTTTTGTAGCTTATCATACCATATGTCAACATGAGGCATTGGTTCAAGGAAAATGAGCAAAAAAGAGAGTAATTCTTGGTTTTATTTCTTTACTGCTATTCAATCCACCAAGTTCAAAGCAGCTAACTGGAAAAAAAAAATACAGCATTATGAAAAACCATTATAAACTAAACAAAGCCAAGCTGCCCCAAGGAACAACTACAACATTCAAAATCACAGCAGGAGGGTTTCCCTCATTACCAATCTTTTCCAAGTCTCTCTGTAAGAGCCAGGTTTTAATAGCTCTCCAGAAACCAGTTGGGTGGGAGTCTATCTTATTTCAGGAGGCATGCTGTTCCAAAGAAAGGGGCAAGCTCCATCAGTCTTCTCAAACTTCCAGCTTTGTGGATATTATTATTTCCAAAATTACCTTAGTTTTCAATCTAATGAAAACATTCAGTGAGATGCTCTCTATGTTTACTGTATTTACCCTATGAATGTAGATATTCTACTGTTTTCTGCGTCCTACTGGAAGTTTTTTGCTATGATGTCATCTAGGACATTTATCTTCCCTGAAGAAGATGACAAGAAAATTCTGCAGGAATAACTTCAGCAGAAAGCAAAAGAGGAGGGAAATTACCTGTTCTTGGGAATTATACCTCTTCTTCCCAATGTTCCAGTTGGGTCTCTGGAACAGCTCCCACAATAAAAAGTTGATTAATGAAAGAAGTTGCATTTGAAGGCATATCCAAGAGCCTGCCTTTATTTTCTGCCATTGGGCTTGATGTAATTGACTGAAAATTCCTTTTGCTTAAAATTTGTATCATTGATACAAATCAGCAGTTTCCATGGGACTTTCTGCCCAAAAGGGAACAGGACACTACATAAGCCAGTTCGGCCCTCCTTTCATTGAGAAGATTAGAGCATTTGCCATGTGTTCTACCTGTAATCTGTACCTCTACGGCATTCCTAGTCACCAATGGTGTTAAACTGGACTGTTTAACACCATTACACCCATACTGTTCAGCATGATGATTACTGCCGTGCTGAATGTTGCCTTCCAGTGATGTTGGAATCAGCCTCATGTACAGAGTAGATAGAAAGTTCTTTCATTTGAGGAGACATCAAGCTGTTACCAAAGTAAAGGAAACTGTTCTGAGAGACTTCCTCTGCCCATGACTGAGCTCTGAATGCTGGCTCAAAGTCAGAGATGCAAGTCTGCGTGGACAAATTTTCCTCAGCTTATGATAACTTTGGACACACAATCAATATCCAAAAGACCAAAGTCATGCACCAGCCTCTCTTCATGTACTGTGCACAGAGCCCAAAATCACAATCAAAGGGCAGAAACTACAGGCAGTGGACCAGTTCAATTATCTTGGCAGCACCTTCTCCCAAGCAGTGACTATTGATACAGAAGTTAACTGCAGAATAGCAAAGGCAAGTTCTGCTTTGAGTAGACTCTACTGCTGCACTGTGTGGGAACATTGAGGTATTAGTTCAGCAACAACATTGAAGTTCTACAGAGCTGTCGTACACACCACCCTCTTATATGCCTGAGAAATGTGGACTGTGTATCAAAGGTGTGCAAGACAGCTTAACCATTTCCACATGACTTGTCTTCACAGATAGTAGGCATCAGATGGCAAGATAAAGTACCAGACACTGAAGTTCTCTCTAGAGCAAGTTTACCATCAGTCCACACATTGCTGATGAAAGCACAGACCCGGTGGGCAGGTCGTGTCATCCGTATGCCGGATGAGTGCATATTCAAGCAGCTCCTTTTGGGGGAACTCTCTGCTGGAGGATGCTCGCATGGAGGGCAGAAGAAAAGCTATAAAGATACACGAATGCCTTCCCTGAAGTCATTCGACATAGACAAGACAGCCTGGGAAACGATGGCACAAAAGCACCCTACCTGTTGTGGCCTCATCCACAAAAGCTGTCAAGCTTGCAAAGCAAGGTGCACTGCTGAAGCACAACATAAATGCAAACTGTGCAAGTTTAGAGCCACCAGCGCAACAACTGCAGTGCCTACACATTTGTCCCACGTGTCAGGACATTCTGTGCCTGAATTGGCCTGACCAGTCATCTTCGGACACATTACATTCAGTCTTAATGTGACTAATGATGTTGAGGTCTTCGTTGATGATAGATCCCTTCCTCTGCCAGTAAGAGCCTAGACTCATTATTTAGACCTGAAACAATAGTCGGCAGTAATTGAGGTCACACTATTTGTTTAATTGAAGCAATTAAATATTTAATTAACTCTTTTTTTTTCTTGGAGTGCATGGCCCAGTTTGGCCCTGAGTGGAACTTCCACTGCCTTCACCTTTATCTTACTGCCTCTATGTTAAAAATTCAAAATCAAAATCAGCCCATTTCATTTTCCCACTGCTAAGAACAATTAGGTTGCTAGTCCAAGTGGGAGGACACTTTTTGCGCTGATTCTGATTTTGGAAAGGGGGGAAATTATCTGACAGGCTTTGCAGATCCTATGGAAATCTCACAGGGAAAATAAGTTATTCTTAATGGCTTTTCTCAAATTGTATTGAGGTAGTTAGCTTACTGCACTTTTCCCAGTTTACATTATTCTAAAGCTGTTATTTACCCTCCAGAAAAAACAAATGTGTATGTGCAAATTGCAGCTTTGGAGGGAGTGGTTGAATTTGGAGCAAGGGTAAGCTATCAGTAAATATAGAGTCCTCCCACAGTACGCCCACTGGGGATACAAGCTATCATATCTGGGGTGTGAAAATACAGATGACTACTAGATGGTGGTGAAGGGCTTTGGAAAACTCAAACTGTTTGTCCCCATATAGTGGCTCTCCAGATTCTTGCAGCCCAGATATGATAGCCCTACTAATGGTTGGAAAAGCTGACCAGGCCCGCCTGCTGCCAATTGCAATCCATGGGTTGAGAGGCAGTCAGTCTCCCTAGTTCAGGATTTCTCAACCAGGGTTCCCTGGAACCCTTGTGTTCCATGAGAGGATGTTTGGGGTTCCCTGAGAGATCACTATTTATTTAAAAAATTAGTTCAAATTAGGGCAACTTCACATTAAAGAGGTAAGTTTCATTCTTTATTTTTAGTTTAAGAACATTGTTAATGCGTATATACGGGCCTACACATTAAACAAATACAATAATTTTGTAACTTCTAGCCTGTATTTGAGCTTGAATGTGCAGGGTTCCCTGAGGCCTGAAAAATATTTCAAGGGTTCCTCCAGAATAAAAAAGTTGGGAAAGGCCACCCTAGTTGGAAACTAAAGGGTATCCTCCTCGTTCAGCACAGGTATAGAGGAGGGGATAAAATCTCTTTCCTGGTGCTTTCTCAGCAACCTGTGCTGTGCTACCTCAACATGCTGTTGGTGGTCTCAGGATATATCCTGGAGCAGAGGTATGATTTTCCCCATGTGCAGTAGCCTCATATCTTGCCTTGCTCTAACCAGGCATGATCATGGGTTTCATCATCACAATTAAGAAAATATTGAAAGAATAGGAAATCCAATCACCAATCTCTTTATCTCATCAAATGTGTGCCTTAGTTCTAGAAACTTTCTGAAGCCAAAGAGTTTTTTATCCAATCCTGGACCAACATTATATATAAGAAATATCTGCTCTGGTATATAGCTTTGATCCCACTGAAATCAAAAGAGTTCTGCAGTGTCCAGTCTGAAACAGAATTTACCATTGCTTAAAACAAAACTCAACCACCATTTAGTGGCTAAAGGCCACATTTAGCATATCTTGGGAGGCTGATGTGGAGTGGATGCACAACTTTGTTCTAAAGTCAATAACATTTTAGTACTAAAGTCAATTTTAGTATTAAAGTCAATAAAACGACCTACTCTGTGCCGACTAAGACAGGTGCACAGGGCATTGCCTATGAGAAAGTAAAATACAAGTGACATCATTTAAATAAGTAACTTATTAACTTAAAAGCTCTGGCTTGAACTAGATTGAGAATAAGAAACCAAGCCAGATATCAGCAGCTGCTTGTTCTGTGGAAATACATGTTAAGGGAAAGGCAAACCATACTGATTCATTTTTTCAACACCAATTTCACCTTGTTAAAATGGTGAGGAGAAAGCATTCTTCTGGTAGCCCAGATTTTCATTACAAGATTCAACCCAGCTTCTGCAAATCAAGTGATCAACTATGTTCCCTTAGCCCTACTGACAATACTGGATCGGTGTTTATAAGGTATGTTTAGGAAAATTGTTTTTATTCCTTTTTCTGGATATTTTGACCAAATGGTTTATTATGATGGATTTATCACATTGTAGCTTGTAAGCAGTGAGCGTAGCTTACCCACCTCACAGAAGATAATGTGAAATGATGATTTTGCATCAAGAAGCAGCCTAGGCAAATTTTAAATTTGGTTTTTGGTTTTAAACTTATACAAATAATAATACAGATAATACCAGTTGCATTCAAAACTCTTCATTTCATTTCATTTAAAATGCCACAAAGCTATATAAGTAAATATATTTATATGAATAAATATAAGAGCTGATTTATTAACTAATTAATAAAAAGAATGAATGAAAGTGAAAATGAATAAAGAGAAAAGGCAGAGAAAAATCTACTTTTCTACAATTGCAAAATAATAATAGTTTAGTATACTATTTAATTCTAAACTTGGTAGTTAAAGCTAGACCATATGAAATCTTGCCTCTCCATTGATACTAAGTTACCTCAAAGGCTGAGAGTCAACATAGTATATTAAACCAAACTTTAATATCTGATACACTAACATCTTTCCAAGAATACAAAATCATCCTACTTCTCATAAATAAAAAATAATGTTATGGAATCATCTTTAAGCTACCTGGGGAAATGTTTGTTCTTCTAAAAAAAGTTTCTAGTCCATTTAATAAAAATTCCAAAAAAATACAAGTTCAGGTTGGAATAAAAAGTCACCATTCCAAACCCTGAAAATGGGTTTTGCTTAAGGACTTCAATCAATATGAATATGCCTATACCAGACTTCCCCAGTCTAGTGATGGAGCTACAACATACACAATTCCCAGTCAGCAGGAGAATGTGGCCACAGTTTATGTGAAGGCATCAGGCTAAGGAATGCTGGAATGTATAAAATTACCCAGGCCTTCCTTTCTCAAATTAATATATTTGTCAGAACTTACTTTCCACTTAACTATTCTGCCCTTTTATACAGTGCTTGTGGTTCCTAAATTTACTGTAACTGCTGAGGGTTAGACTACAACATTCAGAAAAGTATAACATTCAGTGGGTATTTAAGTTCTGATGCACACATTAATGAAAGACAACTGATAAATAAGAATAAGAATAATCAGTGTGATATTTTAAATGAGATGTGACCATGAGCAAAGAGCAAATCAGGATCTACATCAATACATTCAATAAACATTTTATAAACTGCAATACCGGTTTAATTTTCTGCTACTGACTCAAAATAAAGCACACTTTTTACATGTATTTACTAGAACCATCAATAGGTCTGGGCGTTAAACCCTGAATTGAAAGAATCCATCCAAGGGAATTTTGGAGGGGACAGGGAATACTTGTCTGTGATCTACCATTAGTCTATGATAGCCAAAAATCAGGAAGGATCTGGTAGCACCTTTTCAAACTAAGAGCAATTTAGCTACTCTGTGTACCAGCTGAAGTGAGCTATAGTTCACAAAAACTTATGCCTTTTAATGTGGTAGTCTGAAAAGTTGCTATCAGGCTCCTGATTTTTACCTAAATTTCTAAAATTTAATACAGATTCTCTACATGAGTTATTACATACCATATAATAAGTGTATCAATAAAGTTGCATAAGAAATTAATATTTTTCTAAGTTATTGCTTATTTTATAATCACACTGAAGAAGGCAATGGGAAATCATGTCTATATTAAATATTGCACCACAAAACCTATATGGATGCATCAATGAAGTCACAAGGAGTTGACCCAAAAGTATCTTACATCTTATAATCACATTAAGTTTTATGTAAGAGTGCTAAATGTATTAGTGTTTCTGTATGTACATACAATGAAGTTCCAGGGACAGGCAGAACCCCCAAGGCCTAGTGTAACAGCCCCCAAAGCCCCATCAAGAGTTACCATTTTTAATGTGGCAGATAGGGAAGATTGTTGTTATTATTTCCTATGTATTAATAATTATTAACCACATTATATGAGTTTAATTAATTTAACCAATTTTGAGTTCTTCTCCTCTTCCTTTGGCTTGGCATTGTCTATTCTTTATAGTGTAGCCCAGGCACACCATATGCAGCTCTTAGGCTGAAACACAGCTTCAGACATTATAGTGGATGGGATCCATACTGACTGCAAAGTATATCTAAACCTCATTACAATGTCAGTATAAGGTGAATTAAACAGTGTCACCTTTAGCATTTGTCTTTGAGCGGTGGGGGAGCTTAGTCAAGTCAGGAATGGAAAGATAATAAATAACACCCGAGACAGGACAGAGCAAATTACAGCCTTCAAGTCTCTTTCAGCCCACAGCCCTATTACTGTGATTCCGTGAACTCCTCGAGAGCCAGTCTGGCGCAGTGATTAAGACACCAAGCTAGAAACCGGGAGATTGTGGGTTCTAGCCCTGCCTTAGGCACGAAGCCAACTGGGTGACCTTGGGCCAGTCCCTCTCTCTCAGCCCGAGGAAAAAGGCAAGGGCAAAACGCTTCTGAAATCTTGCAAAGAAAATTGCAGGGGCAGTCACTAGGAATCAGCACTGACCCAAAGGCACAAAAAAAGAAAGAATTCTCCAGAATTGCATCACCACCAAAATTCAGCAAAAAAAAAAAAAAAAGAGCGGGAGGAGGAGTGGATTTGATACCTCCATTTCTTCCTCCCTCCCTTCTTTAGCCCCTTCTCATTCCCTAATTTTTTTAAAAAAAAAATAGTAGCATTCATTCTCTCTTCCAATTGGTCCTGATCTATCAAAGTTTGTTATCACTCGAAGCAAATATTTGTAGCTCAGGGTTGAACTGTGGAGTCCTTGGTGCTCTCTGAGTCTTGTTGTTTTCTTGCAGATGTTTCATTGCCAGACTAGGCAACATCTTCAGTGCAAAGAGGGAATGGGCCTTGCTCTCAGTTTATATACTGTGGCTTGCCCAGCTTGTGTTGGTGGGGGTGTTGTTCTCTCCTTGGGAGTTCTTTGCATATCTGGGTGCTGATTGCTGGCAAGGGAGTGTACTGGTCTTTTGGCTTTTCTATTGTCTCTTTTGAATGGTATGTAAATGTTGTTTACCTCTATGTGTCTGTGGATGGCTGCTTGGTCTGAGTGCCAGGCTTCCAGGAATTCTCTGGCATTTTTGGATTTGGCTTGCTTTAGGTTGCTCACAGTTTCCCAGTTGAAAGTATGGTTGAGTCTGTCCATGTGTTGTGAGATTAAGCAGTTCCCATTGTGTCTTCTGACTGCTAGTTGGTGTTCGTGGATGCGCTCTGCTAGTCTTCTGTCTGTCTGCCCTACATAGTGGCTGTTACAGTCGTTGCACTGTATGTTGTAAATAACTCCTGTTTTTTCTTCTTGGGCTATTGGGTCTTTTGGGTTGCTTAATATGTTTTGAAGAGTTTTAGTTGGTTTGTGTGCTATGGTGATGCCATGTGGTTGTAACAGTCTGTTGGTGGTTTCTGAGATGTTTCTGATGTATGGCAGTGTTATCCTTTTGTTATCACTGTTTGACATAAACTTTTCCAGGCAGAAATTTCTGAACCCCTATCGATAGATGCCAGAAATTAAATTTAAGATTTTCTGTATATCAGAAAATGGGGGAAATGCAAATGAGGAATTCCTTCAACTGAAATGGGGGAAATGCAAATGAGGAATTTCTCCCATCCTGCCTCTGTTCTTTGGTTTCATATGTAAAGTGAGAATAACAATGCAATGGGGCTGATGACCTTTTGCCAACCTAACGATGACAGAAGTTGTGTGAACTAACAATTTTCTGGAACCTGCTCCTGATGCTGGAACAGAAACAGAGATCAAATTTCAGAAAATGTTTTATTCATGCTTAACTTTCCAGATAGTATTAGAAAGCTATCTTTACACTGCCATCTGAAATATACCTTTGGGGATCATACTGTATCTGACATCAGAAAATGGCTGTCAGGCTGTCAGCTTTTGTTCACAAACTATATTTTACTTCAAAATGCAGTAGATTTTACACTGCAGCTTTGACCTCACCAAAGGAAGTTTCTAGCAAGGGTACAATCATTTATAGAAGTATACACTTGACATGTCTCTGTGATGATGAAGTACTTGTAACTTGGGGAAGTAGACTGACTCAATCTAAAATCACTGTGGTTTAACAAGCAATACTGGTCTGGATCATGTCCAACTGACCTACATGTGGCATCAAAATGGATATTGCTATTGTATGTTTTGATGAACATGCTTCAATGTCATTGGAAATGTTCTGCTGGGAAAGACTTTGAAAGAGATGATCTACCTGGAAAACATTCTCTCTTATCAAACTGGTTTAAAAAATATATAAATGCCCCCAAAATATATTTTATTCTATAGAGAATTTATAGTTTGATTCAAAGATGGATTGTTCCCCGAAGCTTATTTGTCATTTTGTCACCACAGCAAGGAAAAGTTTCATTTGCTGAATTTATTCACATACTCCTAAATGTTTGAAAGCCTTGCCAAAATAAAGCTGAAACCCCCACATAGTTGAAGACACAAGACACAGGGATTCTCACACTGCAAAATGTCACTGATCCTTTTTAGAAGTTTCTTCTCTCAGTAAACATTTGATGAGAATAATATATTGAATTCTCCATAATTTCACTTAAACATCTTTACATAAAAGGATGTATGAGATGGTTGTGGAAGTGTGGAGCATGTCCCAACTTGTCTTTTTCCCACCAATCACATGTGGCACTGTGGGAAGGGCCCTATGCACCTGTAAATGTCACCTCCAGACATTGGCCTCTGGATGGCAGCAAAGAGATTTATTTTCTGCTGTCATGTAGTTGTCATATGGATTTTGCGCAGCTCATACCGAATGCAAACTGTCACAGAACTTGGTTCAATGCGTGACTGCTCTCAGGTAGAATCTCTTATTTCTGGTAGCTTTTAGTATCAACCAGAGCATAGCCAGTGATATTTCTGAGTGCAGAAACCAGGCTACTCAAAAGTAATAGCCCAGTCTTGAGAAGATTGTTGCTCCCAAGGTGCCTCTGGCATTTTCTCCACCTCTATGCTTTTTGGCTTTTGACATGACAGAAGTGATGCTCTTATGAAGTACAGTAGGCAATCAGACACATGGAACATCTCGTTAGTAGGACTCAGTTCCTTAGAATCAGGTCTACATTTCTTTCTGCTCTTCCTGTTCCGCCTGCCATGAGGTTAGAGGAAAATTATATTTGCCCCAAAATTTCTTCTCACAAGTTGTTCTCTATATATGCATATGTAGTGGCACACTCCCTTTCACATAGGAGCCAAACATGCATGAGATTTCACTAGTGCATATATTAGTATCAACATAACCCTGTGGATCCATCATGTTATTTTTTTTCAAATGCTTGAGGAATTGAAGTGAAGCTCCCTCCTCATGATTTCTAGGTGATTTTATTAAAACCAATAGATTTATATTACATTGATTTGGATCCAGATGCATATTTGTATTACATTGATTTGGATCCAGGTTCACATTTGTGTTACATTGTTTTGGATCCAGATTCACATTTATATTATATTGATTTGGATCCAGATTGATCAGTCAATGAACAAAATGATTCCTTCCATTTCTTGAAGACATCAGAATCCAGCAGGAGTATAAAAGCGATCATTCATCTCCAGTTCCCCTTTCCCTCCTCCAGCCCCCCAGTAGAGATTCATGCTATTCCATAAGATTAACTGAGCCTTCCAGAGCAGATTTTCAATAGCATAGGGCTTAAGGAAGAAGGAGAAATCATGAAGATGAATCCCACACTTCCTTCTTTCAAAACAAGCTAATCCACTTACTGTGTCTACTTAACATGCTTTAGCAAGCCAGGACCCATTATCTGTATCTGTCATTAAGAATATGAGCAGGCACATCCAAATTAGCAGTGTGTCTCCATTAAGGATGTAAAATACTTCTGGCACAGATTCCTTTGGAAGTGCTCTACTTTCCCCATACTTCATGGTGACACCAACTCTAGCGTCAGATGGTTCGGATCACTCCCTGATCAAAAACTGCATCAGAAAGAAAGACGCATGACTGATAGTTGTGTACAAATGATAGTAATTATTTTTTAAAAAATAATCTTAATTAAGAGTGCTTTTGCATTTAAAAACACTGTATAAGGGAATAAAACATGGCTGCTCTGATAAATTGCCAGTTTTTTTTTAAAGGAAAGATGCATATAAGTCCTTCACACATTGTAAATGCAAGTAATTATGAAATTTTCCATGAATATCCATTAAAAAAATTAGCTGGACTGTAATACTGCACTTACAGTATAATGTGGACAGTAAAACAAACATTATTTTTAGATTTATGCCTCCCTAATATCCAATAACTGGAGAAGATGCTGATGCTAGGGAGAGCGGAGGGCAAAAGGAAGAGGGGCCGACCAAGGGCAAGATGGATGGATGATATTCTAGAGGTGATGGACTCGTCCCTGGGGGAGCTGGGTGTGTTGACGACCGACAGGAAGCTCTGGCGTGGGCTGGTCCATGAAGTCATGAATAGTCGGAAGCGACTAAACAAATAAACAACAATATCCAATAAAACAATCATACATCACATATTTCCAGGTATGTAAAAATGTACCAAATGATTGTATATGTAAGTGTAGATTTAGTTATTCAGATATTATTAGTTTTCCTATTATTTTTAAATTATTGGCAAGCAATTACTTCTGTTATTTAAAGAGTGTCTGAAAACCTTATTTCTCATTCTTACTCTAAGGCACTGCTAAAGATAATGGATAAAAATTCTATCATCCTTGGTGTCCAGAGAGAATTTCCTTACACCATAAGAATTCACAAATATTTGAACTTTACATAATTTAATGTGGTGATTTCAGTTTGGTCAGTATTCCTATCACTGCTAGCCATAACAGTCAAATGATCTGAAGCAGGAATTAGAAGAATTACTGAAAACAGGAAATCAGGAGCCTAACTGGGGAAAAGAGGCAGAGAAAGTATTCATTTCTCATACATACATATCTCACTGGATGTATGAGTATGAACATTGAGAAGACACAGTAATGGCAGTGATAAGGAACAGTGTTATGAATCTTCCCCTCTCCTGCAAATACACTTGATACATAAATGCTCAAAATGGAAGAACAATGCATTTAGGCACTCCGTCAAGATATTTTAAGTGCATGTACAAATATGGAGCAGTAGTTGGGCATTTTCTAACACAAAAGCTTAGCTATTGGCATTTTTATCTCCATTCTGTTGAGAGATAGTATGGTCCTCACCCAATTCTTTCATAATTGTCATAAGAATATCTAATATAAGCCAAAAAAAAAGTCTTTATGGTGTGGAAGTAGGGTGGTAGGACTATAGATGACTGTATGCAGCAGAATGCTCCTTACACGTGAGCAACCTGAGGATCATTTCTTTTTCATGGGCTTTCTGTGGGTAAAACTACAAAGTTAATATATCTGCAGGAGGAGGTCTGGCATAATTCACTGAGCATTATTAAGGCTCATTATTAAGGCTCAGCATTATTAAGGATGGCATTAGCCTATGACCATATCTAAAACAGATAAAGATGGATTTGACTAGGTAGCTATTTTTCAGTATTCCAGAACTGGAGACCTTTTGGGGAGATTAGAACATACAGTGAATGCTTTAAGATGTCTTCTCAGAACAACCAAAGAGGTTATTGGGCAGATTTTTAAAAAAAAACTAGCGTAACTGCAAAAACAATGAGTAGTCAGTAAAAAGAAACATAATGGCTCTTTGAGGAAATAGAGATCCCTATAAAGATCAAGTAAAGAGGTGAATTATTTTGCAAAAAGTATGTGTTTTGTCTAATCTGATGGCCAAAAGCCTAGGGACTGAAGGACATACTTAATATTAATCATAGCAATAGATAAGGAAACTAGAATAAGCATTTTAAATGAAAATTATAGGAAGAACAACTCCATCTAGCTGCAAAAACACTTTGTACTGATGCAAGTAGATGAAGGGATATGGTGAACTAAGAACAGGTCTCAGTGGCTTGCATAATTGATAACTAAAGGAATTCTATCGTGAAATTAAGGAAACAAAGGTTACAAGGAGTTGTGGATTCCAAGTGTTTTTATAAACAACTGGCTAAGAATGTATGACAAACTGCAATCAGGTATTGGAGTTGTTACAGAGGGCCTCACATTGCTAAGACCTCTGAAGAAGCATTTAACTAGTAAGTGAGCACACACTAAATATCTGTATCCAGGCAAGCAGGGTTCTTAAAAAAATCATACAAACACACAGTGACTGAAACTGGACTGTAACACTGAGGCAAAGCAGACTCATGAGTGAGTCTTATATTTATAATCTATTTTTCTTCTAACATGCTCAAGAAGATCCCCTTCTTTACCTTTACAACATCACATCCATGAGATTGGTTGAGGTGAGAGAAAGTTATAATCCAAAATTCTATTATGAGCTCCATGATTCCAGATTTAAATCTGGGTCTTCCCATTTCTAATCTAACATCCTTATCACTACACCCAAAGGGAAAAAAGGTGGATCCAGTCAAAAGACATATCCCTACATATCTAGAGAATGATCACAGATCATCAGCTTTTTAAAAGGGAAGTAGCAGGGCAAATATTGATGGTTGGTCCTGCTAAGATTCCTAAAATATTGATGGAGAAATCAATCTGTTCTTAGTACATTTCAGTGTTGTGCATATTCATTCATAAGTCTGTTTCATTCAATTTCCTCAATAACCTATCTTTTAAAAAAATCCTTTGATTACATGTTTTTTGAGCAATGACAGGTTGGGATTACAGTAGTAACTTTTATTCATCTCTATAGATAGCACTTCTGGTTGTAGATTAGGTTTAGAATGTCACACTAAAGGAAAAATGCAATTTTGTTAATTGTCTAGATGGGCCTTTGGGGTATAGATTGCTAGAATGAATAGCTGTGTTACATTTGCTTTTCAAGGATATGTTTTACTGCATCCATAATACATAGGCCATTAAGACTACATAATAATACGGCTACTATTGGTTCTCATACTTGTAACAGGATCTTTTTACAGAATAAAAGCTCACAGTTTGAGATTTTCCATTCACATTGGCAACTGCTCCATTTCCTATTTATCTTTTATAAGATTCTGTAAGCTTGAAACATAAGGTCACATTAAACCATTAATGTTTTAATGGTAGTTAAATGGGAATAGTGCAGCTGACCACTCCAAAATCTAGAGAACTTTTCCTTCAAAAATGTTTCATTGCTCCCTTGATTCTTCGGTGACATTACTTGCTCACTGGTTTGTTTTTTTGCCTTTAGGATTTGCATAACAGGAAGGTAATGAGAGGGTTTACGCATTTAAGAGACAACTACAACTCCATGCACCAGCTGGAACTGGAAAAATCAGTTTCAATTTGGCAGTAGAAATACTCCTGTACTGGCCTTTTTAATGTGAGAGAAGGAGAACATTATTAAAGGCATGAGAAATAATTATATATTATTTGCAATTAATTTAATGTAAAAGTTAATCAGATTTAATTTGATTTTCCTAAATAATTTCATTAGCTTGGCCAAACCTACCTTTTAAAACGCAATACTCAACATACTCAAAGACTAAGAATGACTCTCAACTCATTCACCCCAGTCTGGACAAACAGTTAACCAGTTGTAGCTCAGTTACACAGCACTTCTTTCCTTCTGTGTATACCCTAGACTTTTTATAAAATAAATGAGATCCAGGAACTGAGTACTATCATTCTTATACATATACCAGAATGGCACCAAGTATGATTTTGCCATCAGTGCTGCAAGGAACTAGTACATCTACCCCAGGAAGATGTTTTACTTCAGTGGGCCTGGCAATTGTAATACAATGAGGTAAGTTTGGTGAAGTGATTAAGGTGCTGGGCTAGAAACCAGGAGACTGTGAGTTCGAGCCCCACCTTAGGCATGAAAGCCAGCTGGGTAATGGGCCAGTCACTCTCTCCCAGCCCAACTCACCACACAGGATTGTTGTTGTAGGGAAAATAGGAGGAGGAAAGAGGCATGTTTCACCACCTTGAGTTATTTATAAAAACATAATAAAGGTGGGATAAAAATAAAATATAAATAAATAAATAAATTCCACAGTTATCACAGAACACCAATAAGTATGTAAATGCAGCCCTTACCTAACTGTGGTTACATGATGTAGAACAGGCTGTGGGACTACACACATCTCTTCTGAAATCTATTTTAAAATCTTAGTTAAATTAGAATTTGCTTGTCTTAACTCATGATTACATTGGTGAAATACTGCACAGCAGGACAGTTAATTCACTCAAAAGGAGAAATGGCATGCTGGCAGAAGGCAAGAAGCTTGATCCTATAGCCCAGTCTTCCCAGAAAGATACTAATCATATATGTTGGACAACATCTACCTTTACTAGCCATAACTAATATAATGAACATTATTTCAAACCAGAATATGAATGCACACTCTCCCAGCCCCAAGTCTGAATTCATTCTTCTTTTCTCTTTTTTAGGAACTTCATATTTGCAGATTCTAGACAATTGTAAGCCATATAAATTACTGTTTTTCACACATTATATATTTCCACCAGCTCCCGGTTATAGTATACGATACACTGGCTGTCTGCACCCTCTACTTCACAGAGTGCATCTTAAGGATTGTTGTAAATCTGCTGTTCATAATGCTCAACTTCCTAAGGGAAGATACATATTTAGATGGAATTCATGTGAACACAATAAATCTTACGTTCATTCATAAGAGATAAAAATAACTTCAGTCTGTTTTATTGAACTAACAGTAGGAAGCTGAGCACATTTTCCAACTTCCCAGTTCTTTAGTGAACAAAAGAGCAGAATTTAATATATAAATAAGTTAATAAATAAATAAAGCAAACATACACAAAATGAAATAATAGCATGACAGTTATACCAAGTCTTACCAAATGATAATTAAAATGTGGAATGATAAATCTTCGGACTAAATAAATTTAGGTGAGGAAATGTAGGGGAAAATGAGAACTTTATGTCAAAAGTTCTTGTCACCTTAGGGATGATACCATACAGCAGAACAACAAGCTACAAAAAACTGCAAGTTAAGATATATAATTAACTTCATACTGCTTTTCCTTTAGTAAAATTATGTTAGTGGTTTAAATAACCCAAGTTGTCTTTCACAACCAACTGTATATTTTATCTGGCAATCAGATTTTTTGAATTAGTTCCTTTAATGGTTTCAAAAAGTATTCATTGTTTACATTTGTTGATTATAATTTTTCTATTAATTTGCTGAAACTAGCATAAAAATTATTTGTACTAGTCAGCAGGATAGCACATTTTTACCATAAATAAATAATGTGACAAGCTGGCAACCTGCTCCTGCCAGGCTCCTTGCTCCCTCTGCTTTTTTAAAAAATTCTTTTAATTAAAAGAAATTAAATGGGAACCTGGCATGTCACAAACAACACATCAGTTTTTAGTGTCATTTTTATTTCCAAGAATACCTCTGGGCCTGACACAGACCATATAAGTATCCTAGAAAACAAACATGCTGAGTGACTGCAGCCTAATGCTTGATCTGAATATGTGTCCTCCTGTTGAGGAAAATAAGGTAAATTTAAGATGTGGTGGTATTAGAATCCTCAACAGTTTGTCCTTTAGTAAACTGATGTTCTGACTATCTACACAAACTAGGTGTCATGAGTAAGGATGGCGAGCAGGGGGCTCCCATCCAGACTGTCAAGCGCATGCGTAGCACTGATGAATTGTTCAGCCATTCAAAGAGACACAGATCGGGACCGCCTTAACCCTTGGGGGTTATATGTCTGGGTTTTTCCCACGCTTCTTCAGTTTGTTAGGATTCCTGTTAAGTACTAGCAATAAATATTAGAGACCAGTTCATTGTCTCAGTGTGTTTCCTGGTTGTTAGGACACTAGGGAGCCATTCATGAATAAGCCCATCCATTCCCATGGCAGCCATTTTGTGAGACTACTAAAATAGGTTTATTTCTTGCCTTTCCTTAATTGATTTATATTCTGGCCAAAGCAGGATGCATTGCACTCCTTCCTCTGATTTTTTCCCCCTACCACAACCACCACCCTGTGAGTTAGGTTGGACTGGCCCAAAGTCAGACTAGAAGTTGGGTTTCCCCACTCCTGGTCCAATACTTTAACTATTACACCATACCGGCTCTTCTCAAAATCAGCAATGTACCCCTGGCTGAAAAACAAACACTGCCTTGGGAACTTAAACTTGGAGAGAGTATGCAGCAATGGCAACATTAACAGTATATATACATAATAGAACTTTAACTACATTTAAGCAAGAATAGCTTCCATATACTGTATACTATACATCACACAGCAAGACAAATACAAATATTTAGAGTATGTTTCTAAAGTTTATATTTATAAACACTGTAAATCAGTTGGAGTACAAAGAAGGGGAGAGACAAAAACCAAATACTTACATATACTACTTTTAGTAGGTTTTTTTCCTACTTATTATTTTTTTTTTTTTTGCATTTACAAAAAACAGTATGGTGGAGATTTTGGCTAAGCTCAAAGATTTATATTCTATTTCATATCATAATAATTCAATGTACTTTGATATGGTCAATCTTTATTAATCTTATACTGGGCACTGAACATATAACCTCAGTAAATCTCTTTGTCCACTTATCAGTATTATATCTTTTGAAATTATATCTTTAATTTAAATAAATAAACAAATATTTCCTACTCTTGTTTTGGATGAAAATAACTTTTCTTAAACATCCTATTTAACCTAATCCAATTTAGTTAATGCCAAGTGACTATAAATATTTTTTTAGTAAATTAATTTGAAACAATATAATGCAAACAGCACCAGTGATTCTGGTCCTATGTATCTGCTAGAACAAGATTTATATGGTTTGAATAATTATATCTAATCTGTATCACAATTTTAATATTGTGATGTTTCTTGCATACTTCCACAGGGAATTATGATTCACCCTAGAAATCGGTGAATCAGTATATTTATAAAACATAGTTTCACAAGCGTGCATAATCATTCCTTCCATTCTTTTGCTGCATTAAACTACATATCTTTTTAAATTTGTGTGAAAATTTACATTTAAATGTGTAAATATATGTCAAGTGTATTTTCACCCATTTTTAAATGTACTTTGATACATTTTAAACCAAGAAATGTCAGACCAATCAGAACTGACAGAGTTGCAAAATTTCCAAGCTGTATGTTAGTCTGGGAAGTACAGATCAGATCACTCCAGATTTGAATTTAATGTGATTGGGTTTCTCATCTATTTCAAATTAAAACCCATGTCATAGCATGATCAGATATGCTAGCACAAGAGGGGAGAGGACATATACTGCTCTCAGAATCTCAAAACCCGAGGTATTTCTTAGTATGCGGAGTCAAAATTGTGAGCTCAGTTAACCTCAGAAGTCTGTGGCGAACTAAATTCCACACCAGGAGATTCAGATCATGTCAAAATTCCAGTAGCATTTAATCATTTTTCAGAGATAGACCTTCACAAAATGGCATAGAGGTGAGAAAATGGGACAGATACACTAAAAGACATAAACCTAGCAGGAAGCATACAAAAGATTTGAAATCTTTATGGCTCACTTAACAGTTGCACAGAAAGAAGTGAGGCCCAGATCAACAACATCAATAGGGTCATTGTATTAGGAAATCCAGCTGAAGGTTTTGAAAGTTGTTGCAGGTTAAGTGATCCCTGGGGAAAGAGCATGGCTAGATATGTAAATCCACTAAAAGGTAAAACACAAAGGGCAGTTGTGTGGATTCCCCAGGTAGTTTTTATTGCTGTGAAGACTTGTCATTGTTAACAGATTCCTGGTACACAGAATAAAACAGCACAAATGATGCCCTCCCTGGTAAATATGCAAAGAAAATCCTTTCCTACCTATATTTGTTTTAATGCTTTCCATGCAGCTGGAAAAAGATGCCATAGGCCAGTGTTTCTCAACCTTGGCAACTTTAAGATGTGTGGACTTCATTTCCCAGAATTCCCTCGCCAGCATGCGATTCTGGAAGTCGAAGTCCATACTGTACATCTTAAAGTTGCCAAGGTTGAGAAACACTGACATAGAGTGATAACAAGCTGTGTGTTGCCTTTCTACTCTTAGGACAACAGTAGCTTAAAAAAACAGATTTTTGATTCTAAACCTAACCCTGGTGCCCGCCCCCCCCCCAAGTGTTTGGACTAAAACTCCCAGAATGCCTAATCTACTTGGCTAACCATTCTGGAAGCTGTGGCCTAACAATCTCAATGTTACTAGAGAATATGAGAGTTGAACTAATATTAGGGTTAAATGTCAGCTTCAGGTTGAACTTTTGGGTTCCTGGTGTTCTCTGAGCCTGGTTCTCGGGGTACTCCAAGCTCAGGGGACACCAAGAACCAACTACTAGAAGTCCCCAGATCAGAGAAAGCCACCTGAAAGCAATACCATTGTACCTGCCAGGCAAGGATTCCTAGCCAACCAGCCTGGGGGCACTGAGTGTGTTCTCCCCGCTTGGCACCTGCAGGTTACCTGCCTCAGCCTTTCTCCAGCCCTTCCCCACTGCTGAGCTGAAATGCTCTCCACCTATTCTTGAATCAGCAGAAAACGTGCCCTGTCCGAAATTTCCTGTCCCCATTGCCAGTCCCAATCCAGGTGTCTTGCCACTGTTTCAAGCCACAGCTGTCACCTGCTTCCTCCCAGGTAAGATCAGGCCCAAGGGGCAAAAAGTCTTTTCTCCTCTCCTCTTTGCCATTCCCACATGAAACATTCAGTAGGCCTTTTGTTTTCATAAGCCACCCAGTGACAATAGCTGAGGAGGAAACATCCGGTCGAATCATTTAAGCTCTGTAATAAGCCAAGGTGCCTGAATGGTGTCCTCCAAAGAGCTGGGATCAGGCCAAAAGAGCTTCCAACCTTCTCTCTCCCACATTTCACGCCCAGCAAATTCTTAATACAAATTTCAGAGCTTCAGTCCACTCAATCCTACCATGATCTCC
Organism: Candoia aspera; assembly: GCF_035149785.1. Lineage (NCBI taxonomy): Eukaryota > Metazoa > Chordata > Lepidosauria > Squamata > Candoiidae > Candoia > Candoia aspera. Next base: position 209,775,628 of record NC_086154.1, on the reverse strand, counting down.
ATCTTCTCGATTTTTAAAAAAAACTCTCATCCGGCTTTTTAAAAAGCTGCTGAGCTGTAAAAGGAACTATCATTCCCGTGCTTGAGTAATCGGTTGAATCTCCGATGAGCTCGCTGGACTGGTTTCTCTCTCTCTCTCTGCGTTTCCTTCTCACGAGTTTGTGGGTTGAGAAGAGGGCTGGGTTTCCCCCGGACTTTCCCCTCCCTCTGTGCATCCGCCTAATAAGGCTGGGCGGGCAACCATACCAGTTCAAACTTGCCCAGGTTAGTTAGGGACTAAAAAAACTCGGGCTTGTTCTCATTTGGGGCTCTGAGATTGCGAAGTAGTGTAACGTGATAGGATGGAGGGAAAGCTAGAAACGCTCGGAGGGAGTCCCGTTTAAATATTATCAGCAGGGAGAGGGGAAGTTGAGCTGGAGGAGTCGACAGCGCAGAGGCGGACTTCTTCCTTCCGATGGTGCTCATAACTGAGCCTCAGCCTGATGGGAACGAACTAAAGCCCGTCAGCGTGGCCGGTAAAAAGGAAAAAGCTGCTTTAATCCCGTAAGTATTCTGTCTAGCCGTGTATTGCAAGGAATAGATCTAAGGGGGTTCCTGTGGTCGCGCCCAGCAACAAATAAAAAGTTGCCGCTTTATGCCAGAAGACGCGGAGAAGTTTTCTGGTCGGTCTGGTAGTTGCCTGCCTCCAACCTTACGTTCCTCCTTTGCCTAATCTTTAAAAAGAAAGCCGCGCCGCTCAAGCGCGGCTTTGGAGAAGTTGTTGGATCTGGAGTAGCCTGAGATTCTTGGATAAGGGGTCAGTTCTTGGCGCACGAAGCCTCGCCCGGCCAGGGGGTGGTGCGAATGGCTACAGACGAGGGGCGGAGCGTGTATCGATCCGTCAATACAGTAAAACAGGTTACAGTAGCGGAGGTTTCAGTAGCTTCATGGTTTGCTGTTAAGCGTAATAAAAGGGTACAGGTTTTCCCGATTTTGTCGTGGGAAGTTGAATTAAGCTTTGATTGGGGTTCGATGCGATTTGGGCTGTGTGTGGGCGTAAATCAGAAACTTTTCCCTTGATGCTTCTAGATTGCCTACATTGACTGCATCCAAAGTATTGTATCTGAGATGATATGAGAAGTCCTTGATGTGGGATGTCTCTTTTCTATATGCAAGTCATAACCTTGGTGGTGGTGATGAGCCAATACATGAACAGCTTTGTTGCCCCATGTGGCTTTGTAGAGCAGATGCTTGTAGAGGTTCCTCTCAGATTCTGTGACAGTGCATGATAAAGCTACAGTTGGCAAGGCTGTCCAGCTCTTCTGATAGATGGGTTTTATTTATTTGTTTATTTATTTGGTGCCTTCAAGTCAGTGTTGACTCCTGGCAACTTCCTGCAGGTCTTTTTTTTGGCAAGATTTCAGAAGTGGTTTGTCACTGCCTGCTTTTGAGGGCTGAGAGACAGTGACTGGCCTAAGGTCACCCAGCTGGCTTTGTGCCAGGACTAGAAATTGCAGCCTCCCAGTTTCTAGCCTGGTGCCTTAATCACTACACCAAACTGGCTCATTCTGATGGATTTTCTCTGGATAATATAATTGATTGGATTGATGAAACAGGCTACCTCACTGATTATCAATACTTCTTCCACATACTCCAGTGATTTCATTTCAACTGATTGGAAAAGGAAGTCCTTGTGAATCTGCCAGATGATATTATTGCAGTTTCCTAATTCACAAGAATTAACATACCAACTGTGTTATTCATAGGATTTCATAGGAAATTGCATTTCTATCTAATTAGGCAGGACAGGGGGAGGGCTTAATTTGAAGGATGACAGAAATTAGAAATCCATCTTGGAAAATGTGCCTTCATCTTGCTAGCTTCCTCTTCTATCTGAGCTCTTTCAGCAATGGAAAGAAAGGCATTCAGAGCATGGAGGCATCTGATAACTTCACCCTTCTTGGCATGGTGCCAACACTGAAAACACTGGGCTCTAGTTTTAAGTAGGTTAGTTTTATGCCTACTCAGAGAAACCCATACCTGCTATTTTCCTTGCGAAGGAAATCTTAGCAAGCTTGCACACTTCCACTCCACGCACCAGGAAGTACCAAGGGCAGTTCCTTTGCTCAGGCTCATAGTTGACACACAAGCTTTAGAGAGACATAAGGAAACCTTTAGGAAGTTTGGAAGGCAATGGTAAAAGGTCTGATTTGAGAAAAGCTTTTGGATTTTGTTGTGGTGCTTGGGAAGAGGGCTAGAAGAAGGGTGTGTGGTTCTTTTTGGTGGAACTCACATTTTCACTTTAGGAATTGGTATACAGTATTATGTTCTGCTGTTATTTCTTTACATGGGTCTTGCATAGACCTTGAATAGGTCCATGCTAGCATAGAGAATTCTTTAAAATTTCTCTATTCCTCATTTTTAATTAGGTAATTCACATCAATAGTTTGTTGTTTATTCGTTTAGTCGCTTCCGACTCTTCGTGACTTCATGGACCAGCCCACGCCAGAGCTTCCTGTCGGTCGTCAACACCCCCAGCTCCCCCAGGGACGAATCCATCACCTCTAGAATATCATCCATCCACCTTGCCCTTGGTCGGCCCCTCTTCCTTTTGCCCTCCACTCTCCCGAGCATCAGCATCTTCTCCAGGGTGTCCTGTCTTCTCATTATGTGGCCAAAGTATTTCAGTTTGGCCTTTAATATCATTCCCTCAAGTGAGCAGTCTGGCTTAATTTCCTGGAGGATGGACTGGTTTGATCTTCCTGCAGTCCAAGGCACTCTCAGAATTTTCCTCCAACACCACAGTTCAAAAGCATCGATCTTCCTTCGCTCAGCCTTCCTTATGGTCCAGCTCTCGCAGCCATATGTTACTACGGGGAACACCATTGCTTTAACTATTGCGGGCCTTTGTTGCCAGTGTGATGTCTCTGCTCTTAACTATTTTATCGAGATTTGTCATTGCTCTTCTTCCAAGGATTAAGCATCTTCTGATTTCCTGACTGCAGTCAGCATCTGCAGTAATCTTCGCACCTAGGAATACAAAGTCTTTCACTGCTTCTACATTTTCTCCCTCTATTTGCCAGTTATCAATCAAGCTGGTGGCCATAATCTTGGTTTTTTTGAGGTTTAGCTGCAAACCAGCTTTTGCACTTTCTTCTTTCACCGTCATCATAAGGCTCCTCAGTTCCTCTTCGCTTTCAGCCATCAAAGTGGTATCATCTGCATATCTGAGATTGTTAATGTTTCTTCCAGAGATTTTAACTCCAGCCTTGGATTCCTCAAGGCCAGCTTGTCGCATGATGTGTTCTGCATACAAGTTGAATAGGTAGGGTGAGAGGATACAGCCCTGCCGTACTCCTTTCCCAATCGTAAACCAGTCTGTTGTTCCGTGATCTGTTCTTACTGTTGCTACTTGGTCGTTATACAGATTCTTCAGGAGGCAGACAAGATGACTTGGTATCCCCATACCACTAAGAACTTGCCACAATTTGTTATGGTCCACACAGTCAAAGGCTTTAGAATAGTCAATAAAACAGAAATAGATGTTTTTCTGAAACTCCCTGGCTTTTTCCATTATCCAGCGGATATTGGCAATTTGGTCTCTAGTTCCTCTGCCTTTTCTAAACCCAGCTTGTACATCTGGCAATTCTCGCTGAAGTCTACCTTGCAGGATCTTGAGCATTACCTTCCTGGCATGTGAAATGAGTGCCACTGTTCGATAGTTTGAACATTCTTTAGTGTTCCCCTTTTTTGGTATGGGGATATAAGTTGATTTTTTCCAGTCTGATGGCCATTCTTGTGTTTTCCAAATTTGCTGGCATATAGCATGCATTACCTTGACAGCATCATCTTGCAAGATTTTGAACAGTTCAGCTGGGATGCCGTCGTCTCCTGTTGCCTTGTTATTAGCAATGCTTCTTAAGGCCCACTCAACCTCACTCTTCAGGATGTCTGGCTCTAGCTCACTGACCACACCGTCAAAGCTATCCCCGATATTGTTATCCTTCCTATACAGGTCTTCTGTATATTCTTGCCACCTTTTCTTGATCTCTTCTTCTTCTGTTAGGTCCTTGCCATCTTTGTTTTTGATCATACCCATTTTTGCTTGGAATTTACCTCCAATGTTTCTAATTTTCTGGAAGAGGTCTCTTGTCCTTCCTATTCTATTGTCTTCTTCCACTTCCGCGCATTGCTTGTTTAAAAATAATTCCTTATCTCTTCTGGCTAACCTCTGGAATTTTGCATTTAATTGGGCATATCTCCCCCTATCACTGTTGCCTTTTGCTTTCCTTCTTTCTTGGGCTACTTCTAGTGTCTCAGCAGACAGCCATTTTGCCTTCTTGGTTTTCTCTTTCTTTGGGATGTATTTTGTTGCTGCCTCCTGAACAATGCTGCCAACTTCTGTCCAGAGTTCTTCCGGGACCCTATCTACTAAGTCCAGTCCCTTAAATCTATTCTTCACCTCCACTGCATATTCCTTAGGAATATTAGTGAGCTCATATCTAGCTGATCTGTGGGTCTTCCCTAATCTCTTTAGTCTGATCCTAAATTGTGCAAGAAGAAGTTCATGATCGGAACTACAGTCAGCTCCAGGCCTTGTTTTTACCGACTGTACAGATGTCCGCCACCTTTGGCTGCAAAGGATGTAATCAATCTGATTTCGGTGTTGTCCATCTGGTGAAGTCCATGTATAAAGCCGTCTCTTAGGTTGTTGGACTTTCAAATCACAATGACTTTTAAAATAAAAAGGGATGAAACAATAAGTGCAAAGCTCAAGACTGCAAATGAATATATTTAATAAGCCAGTTGACTGAGAATTTAATAAAGTTATATTTAGAGTCCATTTTTCTTTCACTTCTCCTATTCTGGGAGTGGAAATCTTTATGGTTGGCATGATTGGGGATCTACAAATTTAAATACAGAATGGTTTTACCTGAGACTTCAGTTAGGAAATATGTTGATTCTGAGCAAAACATCTTTGAAAGCCCTGGAACAGTTAGGGTTCAGCCTTAGGGCTAAAGTACATACGGTCCTGAAACCAAACAATTCCTACCCCAAAAGACCATGCTAAGAGCACCAGGTAAGGGTAGGAGTAAACAGAATGGGCATCCATTTCTGGGCTGATATGGGTATTTTTAAAACATAGTCAGAGGCAGGTGGCCTGACAGGTACATAGTAACAGATGCACCTTTTATGTATATGACTTACTTATTCTCAAATACAAAGTCAGTAGCTGCAACAGTTGAAAATTTGGTTTGCAAAACTGCCATCATAGGTACCAACTTGATTAAACTATTTAATAGGGCTGCAGAAACAATGTTGGAGAGTTATTAATTCCATAAGAGTCACCCATGACTTCTCTCAGTTTTGATCAAATCATGATCTTCATAACCTTCTAAGCACTCATTTCTATATTTAATGCATTTAAATATGCATTTATTCCCCCCTTTCAAGGCTGCAGTCTTTCAAGACAGCTTACAATATGAAACATGTCATTTAGTTTCAGAATAAAAAGTGCTTAAAATTTAGAAAATTAATATTTAAAAAATTAAGTGTCAAAACCACATGAAAAAAATTAACAACAGAAGCAGCATATACAGTTGTAAATGATATTTTTTTAAAAAAAAATTAGCAACCTTTCAGTCAAAACTCAACAGCTGTATATCCCTTAAAAAGTAATTTTATAGGGTATAGGTTGTGACAGAAAAGTCTTCACCTCTAGCATCTGCCAGTGTTATAGATCTTACTGGTGAAATATTGACCGGTGCAGCTACTCTAGTACTGATGTCATATGAATTGTCTATCATATTGTGTCAACAAACCTACAATAAGGCTAAAATAATACTTGTCTTCAAATGCTGACCTATACAGAGCATGTTACATTAGTGTAGTCTAAAATTAAATAGAGCTTGGTCCATTTACCTAGCTAAGTTTGGAGCTGAAACACCATCTCTTTCATATGCTGTTGGTTATAGCCACCATCAGCACTGAAGTCAGTCCAGAATTCAAGCCATGAACTTCCCTTTGGGCGGGGGGGGGGGGGGGACATATGCCCCATCCAACACCAGTTGATTCCCAATGAATAGCAAAAGGGAGATTTCAAAAGCAATGCTATACCTCCTCCGTACTCCAGTAACTGAACTGGTGCATTTCAATGAATAACTGGCAAAACAGTGAATAAAGGCAGAGCAGTAAAAAGGACTTTACTGTTACATTGTTGTTGTTTTTAACCCTTGTACACTGCCTTTGCTTTATTAATTTTCAAGATATAATTAAAACACAAAATACAGACTATAGAACAGGTGGAATACAAGTCTGAAAAAGAAGAGAAACTAAAACAATGCAAGAATAGACAGAAAAACAAAGACAGGTGACTTCCTTTTTTTTAATAGTAAATTTTATTAAGTTTCAAGGAAAGAATAAAAACTACAATAAGAACAAAAAACTACAAAAGAAAAAGAAAAAAAATCTTAAAAAGTGCAGAAACACAAGAGAGGAAAACTTTTTTTAAATTTACAGAAAAATGTGGCTTCTGACTTTTAACATCAAGTATATACAAACTTTCCATAATCAATCTCTTACTCTATATTAAACCAAAACACCACATTATTTCTATATAAATCATTCCCCTTTAACGCATAATAAAAATCACTAAGTACAGTTACTCCTCCCCCTTATATTAAAATTAAGGAAAAAAAATCATATAAACCTCCTAAACGTATTTCTCCCTTCCAAAAGATAAAACGTATTTAATTATTTCCTTCCTACCACTATTCTATACATTTCTGTCTACTATAATAAAAATCAAATTAAAAGGCACATAAGTTGTCAGCTATTATACTTAATGGTGTAACAGTTTTAATAATCTCAATCTTAGTAAACCCAAAACAGTAAGTCCAAATCTTTAAAGACATATAACATCAGTCAGATCCTTAAGGCAAGTCAAATAAACATTCTTCAACCCTTATTCCACTTCAAAATAAACCAGAGCAGTTACATATTCCCAAGATATGCACAGAGCTTTCTTGTTAAGAAAATCAAACAGCCCTGTTGTCCCCCTCCAAAATTCCAGGTTCTTTTCATGGCATTCCACCAGGAAATCGACCCTACTTATAGCTTGCAAATCACTCCCTCCCATAGATTTCTCTAGCTCCATTATCCAATCTTCATCCAGCATCTTGACAGAAATCCCAAGCTCAGTCTTAAAAGAAACATTTCTATTGCTCTTAAATTCCTCAATTTCATCCAGCAGATTCCCAACCTGATGGCACATTTTAGCTCTCATATTTTCCACAATGTCCTGGATATCTTGCATAAACGTTTGATAAAAGTCAGAAGATATTTGTTTGAAGTCCTGGTGAAGGTCAAAAAGGATCTGTTTGAAATCCTCCATGTCTCATGCAGTAAATTATGGTGCCCCCTAGGAACTTAATCAGCGAGAGTCAAAGATAAGGGAAAGTTCAAAAGTTGTTTACACAGAGCGAAAGTTGTCCTCAAGGGAAAGTGAAGGCAGAAAGCTGAAGGTTCAGATCAGCCAATTTAACATGTAGGAAAATGCTAATATCTTCAAATTTAATACAAAAATAATAACAGGAAGACAATTATTTACTCAATCTTTGAAATTTCCTTTGGAAGGAAAACGAAATCCAAAACTTAAAGAAAATTTAAAAAGTAATCCCAAAAATAACATTGAGCACCAAGAGAAACAGCTTCTCCTCACTGTAAAAAGCCTCTCTTGGGGTACATATACTTAAAAAAAAAAACAAATTGGTGATTTAGAAATGGGGTGGCCATTCTTAGTGTCCCTTTAAGGCAACAGCATGGCTTGGAAATGACATCCCCACCTCCCAGGAGCCCTTACCGTCAACCACGAAACGCTGTTTGCAATCTCCTGGCTGCAAGCCACCTTTCCAGAGGATAAATGGGATGATTCTGTGAGTTCTCCTTGATCTGGAGAACAGTTTTGGGCTTCAGGAAGACCTGCCTGAACCCGAAAAAAAGCCGCCGAACTGCCTGCTCCACCCGCCGAAACAGCAGGCACAGCCGGTCAGAACGCCATTCCCACCAGAAGCCAAGACAGGTGACTTCTGACCATCTCCAACACAGATATAAAAATACGTATCTTGCTATTAATTAAACATTTAGTAACATTATTTCTCTAAAATCAAACCATTTAGTCATCAAAATCCAAAATCAGAACTTCATTTTTTTTCCCATTACAAGCAAACAGTCCAAAAGTGCCTTCCAAATAGAAGCAAATCCAGTTACAGTATTTTCTCTTACCAGTGCTGTCAGTTTAGCCATTTGTGCCAGTTCCATTAACTTGACCATCCAGTCCTCCATCGAGGGAATTTGTGCATCCTTCCATCTCTGAGGGTGTAAGAGTCTTGCTGCTGTTATCATATATAAGAACAGAGTTCCATGTTGCTTCTCAAATTGTTGGTCCATCAAACCCAAGAGAAACAGCTCTGGTTTCAATTGTATGTCCACTTTAAGAATCTTTTGAATAATAATACATATTTGATTCCAAAATTTCTTAGCTTTTCCACAAGTCCACCATAAATGATAGAAAGTTCCTTTACCCTGTAAACATTTCCAACAAACATTTGATATCCCATTATACATTTTGGAAAACTTATCAGGAGTTAAATACCAACAGTACATCCTTTTATAAAAATTGTCTTTCAAATTATAATTCAGAGTAAATTTCATACCTTTGTTCCATTTATTCTCCCATTGTTCAAGCATAATATTATACCCAAAATTCTTAGCCCATTTAATCATACAATCTTTAATATATTCATCTTCTAAGTTCAATTGCAACAACATTTTATACATTTTCTTAATAAGATGCTCATCGTTTGTACGAAATTCCATTTCAAATTGTGTTTTTTCATTAACAAAATTATATACCTTCTTATCCAAATTAAACCATTCTGACAATTGTAATTAAACCAGTGATAAATATGACCTTCCAATTCTAGTTGTTCCCTTGTTTTAAGTTTAGGAATCCCTTCTTCAAAATTTAGCAAATCTTCATATCTCAACCAGCTTGGTTTGCCTGCCATCTCTCTTCTAAAAAAAACTTCTTGAGGGGACAACCACACAGGTACATTAGGAGACAATATTGGTTTATATTGATTCCAAACCCTCAATATGGCACGCCTAACAAAATGATTTTTAAAATCTTTATTAACCCAAACTTTATCATACCACAAGTAGGTGTGCCATCCAAATTGGAGATCATGTTCTAATTCCAATAATGTTGTGTCCTTCAAGGTCACCCAATCCTTCATCCATAGCAAACAGCAGGCAACAAAATACAATTTCAAGTCAGGCAAACCTAGACCTCCTCGTTCTTTGGAATCTTGTAACAATTTATACTTGATTCTTGGTTTCTTCCCTTGCCAAATGAACTTAGAGATATCTTTCTGCCATTGTTTAAATGGTAGGTCTGTTGTCAAAATTGGTATTGTCTGGAACAAAAACAACGTTCATTTAGAAGATGTCTAAAAAATTTACTTTTATCCTCATTTGGTACATATATCCTCACAACAATAGATGTAAGTCTATTAAGCTAGATTTCCACTGCTATGTATCTGCCATGTTCGTCAGAAAGCAATAAATGTAGTTTCAGTTGTGGTTTAACATATATTACAAGTCCATTTATCTTCTTCAAGCCTGCTGAAATAAATTCCCAAATTATTATTCATCATATATTTAATATCTTTTTTTCCTTATATGAGTCTCCTGTAAGCATATCACATCATATTCACCAGTTTTCTCTCTTACTTTACACTTTTAATAACCCACAGAGGTAACAGTGGTGATGTTGCGGTGTTTTTTAACCCAGGATATTCGTACCATACTGCTCCAATTTGTTCCTGCCATTTTAGCCTTGGTAAGATAAAATCCTTTATGCAGAATTGGCTTCATATTGCATATTTTTTGGATTGCAACATTGAACTTGGCAGTTACAAGGTCCTACAAGGAAACAGGTAAGTCCTGCAGAATTCAATATAATTGTTTGAGAAAGGGAACCAATGCCTAATGGAGTTAGCTAGCATTAATGTATTGTGTAAAATCCATGAAGGTCAAATTATCTATGTGAACATGGAGAACTGAATCACTTCTTGTGCATTTAGTTGCCCTGTTGTTTTAAATTAAATTGTTTGCCCCACTGCTGTGAAAATTTTAATTGATCATGTTCGATTGCCAGCTTTGCACCTAGTCCAGATGAAGTTACTATCTCAGGTAGGCAAAGCAACATTTTGTACTCTACAGCAAATCATACCTTTTTGTTCCAGAGATTGCCAGTTTAATTTCAGATGTCATCTGAAGTGGCAGGTGCTTTCTCACTCTCGTTTTTCCTCTTACGTTTCTCCTGACAGGTTGTGTGAAGAACTGAACAGACAGTTAAGCCTTCACGTTGCTGTGTTAAAATGCATATGCTTGCACACTTTGAAACTCTCTTCTATAGTGGTATATATTTTGATCAATAGGTTTCTACTGAAATTCAGTTCAGACCTGTTATTTCAAAGAACTGAAACACATTTGATACGTAACTCAGGATGAAACTATATATATTGTTTAGAGGAAATGTGAGCAAGCCAGTGGTTTCTAATAACAACCAAGAGTCATTAGATTGTTGTGGGGCATGGGCCAAATAAGTAAACGACCAATATAATTCTCTATACTGGAGCTACGTGCTACACTTACTTGGGAATAAATTATATTGAATTCAGTAGGACTTACCTGTTTTCTTGTAGGACCTGGTAACTGCCAAGTTCAATGTTGCAATCCAAAAAATATGTATGCAATATGAAGCCAATTCTCAGTTGCAATAAGAGATAAGCAGCACGGTATATCTGTCCTATGCAAGGCTTATGGCCTATTTTTAAGTATTTTGGTTAAACCTGAAAACTGCAGTGTCCTGCATAGGTATTTTTACAAATTAAATTCAAATTAAATTCAGATTAAAAGTGGTGGATGCAATGCAGTCAGCACTGTCTTTTCAAATATGTCCACTTGCCTTTAAAAAGACAGAACTAAATTGATACTGTGGAAGGCCTTGTGGAGGGCCTAAAGGTGTGGGGGCAGAGCAACCTCTTCATTTCACTACTGGTAAATGAGTCAAAGTGATTCCTAAAATTGCAAGGACATTTTCTTATTCCTCATAAAAGTTCTGCAATAGTTTTTAAAGGCATATCCACACTAAACTTTTAAGCAGCTCCTGTCTGTGCTCGTCCCAGCATGACTCAAAGCCAGCTTCAAAAATTTCTGTCCACACTGAGGCACTTGGAAACAACTTGCAAGCTATTCAGTCTGGACTGTAGCTTACTATGCCCTTTAGATCCATGTTTCTCAACCTTGGCAACTTTAAGATGTGTGGACTTCAACTCCCAGAATTCTTCAGTCAGCCACCTGACTGGGGAATTCTGGGTGTTGAAGTCCACACATCTTAAAGTTGTCAAGGTTAAGAAACATTGTATTGGATGATTCCCCTTTCACCTTTCCCTTGGAGGGAAAGTTTGAGTTAGGTGGCCACTTATGACCCAAGTGTCTGAAGCCAACTGTCTGTTGGTGGGAGCCAGTGAGACTTTTGCTCCCAATGACAAGAAGAAGATAGCCTTCAAAACACTGAGCATTAGCTAATTAAGAAGTTTCCAGTTTGTTTAATGTACACTGCCCAGGGTCATGTTGTTTGATTTAGGTGGCCATATAAATGTTCTAAATAAATAAATGTAATCAAACGTTTCAAACCACACAGAGAAAGTCCATTTAGTAAGTCAAGACAAGTAGCAACTACAAACTCTGCTCCTGTGATAATTTTTCTACTTCTTCATTTCTACTTTAAGTTTAAGTACTTCTAAGCTATTAGAGACCTTTGGAATGACAAGTTTGAAAATGCCGGGTGAGTCTGCCTTTAATCTTGAATGAAAGAAAATTACATATTAATTCATATATATTAATTCATATATATTAAATATATTATATTTAATTATAATCTTAAGAATTTATTTCAGAATCTGAAATGAACAGCAAAAAGGTAAATAAGATTTTGATCTTAGAAAGTTATAAATGGACTTAGGGTTCAGATAAAATTGAAATATTGAAACTTTTACAATAAGATTTTGGAATTAATTATAAAGTACAAACAGCTTCTTGTGGGAAATAGATTCTGTTTTAGTTTTTATAAGGCACAACTTAGATAAGCAATGTTATGATTTCACAAACTGGACACTAGAGGGGACTAAATATTTTAGGCATAGGAAAGATATACAGGCCTGCAAGGTGGTTATGACAATAAAAATACTGAAGGAGACTTTTGAAGAATGGAATCAGACAATAGTAGCCATAATATCAACAATGTCAGTAGTGATGTCTGCTTCTACGGAGAGACTGTGTTATTGAAGAAATGTCAGATGTAGAACATATTTTATCTGACAAGATAGAGATGGTATTGAAAGTGGATTTACAACTGACAGGCCAAGAGAATGACTTAGAAAAGGATGTTTCACTGGTTCTACCGGTGATTAGGAAACTGCCTGAGGAAACTCAGGAAACTACCTGAGGTTTTAAAATTTAAAAAGAATATACAAATAACTAATCAAGAGAGTGAGCTGGATAATTTTTTCCTACTGGATTCACAAAAGAGGCTTGTTAAAGCCTTGAACAATTCTGTGCAATGTGACAAAGAAGAAATGAACAGAAATCAAATCCTACAACAATATTTGAATAAATTAAAGATTAAGACTGTTATAAATAAAAGGAAAGTATATAAAATTGGGTTTTTTAATCAAGATTAAAATGAGATATGTTGCTACATCTGGCTATCCTTTTTGGACTTTCTTCTGACACCAGGACTGAAAAAAAGATGTTTTATGGATTTGTTTATAGATAAGAGATGGGATATGGGATGAAGAGATAAATGTTTGTAACTTTAGAGAGGGTGAAGAGTTAAAAATTTGTTTATACTTGGGATGAAGGTTGGAAGTCACTTCTTTATATATTTCTTTCATCTTCCTTTATTATATTTTTACTTTTTTCTTTCTTTTTCCTTGCACTTTTTACTCCTTCTTTCCATTTTCTTTTCTTTAAGTTTACTTTGTATTAGATTTTACTATTATAATCAAAATTCTTAATAAAAATTATATATTAAAAAAAATAAAATGATATAGCTTTAATTCTGTTAAATTACTTGTGTTTAATTTTATAGAAAGGTTAACTGAAAATATTCTATTAATACAGATGGTTATCTTTTTAAAGCACTACAATGCAAAAATTGTAATGTGGCAGCACCTGGCCAACCTTGGTTGATCTCAGAAAAGTTACACATGACCAAGCCCGTCTACTACTTGGATAGAAGACCCCAGGAAGTCCTAGGGCAATTGGCTAAAACTAGAAAGGTGGGGGAATCACAAAAGAAGGCAATGTTATATTGTCAAGAAAGTTTTATGGAGTTCTCCATGTAGTTGCCAGGAATGAAACTGAACTGAAGGAAGACTTTAACATTTCCTTATGTAAAAACCTTGCTTCCTCTCACTTCTGTTTGCTATTCTTACTGGAATAACAACTTATTGCAATAGATTAATGGTCAGACTTCAGAGGTGAGGTATATAATGAAGTAACTACTCTGAAGCTCTTAATTTAATTTTGATGTAGTTCTGGTAACTCACAAGACGAATGTTAGTCTTTGATACCAACTTTAAAAGTGGGGGTTCCATGCATTGCTGTTTCTACCTATATCCTAACTGGCACAGTTGTAGTGTAACACTTTCACACTGAATCCAGTATCTTAAGTAAAAAACTTCAATTTTATGTTGTGGCTTCTAGCCCTCAAAGTCCCATAAATCAAGTCTGAGAACATTATTAGTGTTCATCAAAATAGATGAAAAATCTATTTGGTTTTAGGTAAAGGCCCTTCCAGTACAAGTATACAAAGATATAAACATCTTTATTTTATTAATCTAAAGCCAATATAGCTAGATTTCAAAATATAAAGTTGTATAACATTCATCTTCTATGCAGTCAACAGCAATCCTGATGCAAAAGCTTGCATGCAGTTTTCTCTTTGCTGCAGCAGATTTTTGCATTTGCTCCATAACAAAATAGATTCTCATCCATCAAAAGCGTTATTATCATTATCTCAGTATCTGTCAAGCTGTTCCATTGCTGAATTAGGGAGGGCCAAAGTTCCTTCTTTGAATACCAGTTATAGGCAGGTTAATAAATAGTGCACAGTACTTTACTATACAATATTGCTATCCATTCACAGATAGCAAAAGGAAGGTGGGAATCTTCTAGGGGATTTGTGGGCATAAGTGGAACTTCAGTTCAGCATATGTGCTCCTTAATGATTCATTGGTTGGTTGGTTGGTTGATGTGCCATTGAGTTGTTTTTGATTCCACGCGACCACATAGATTTTCTTTTTTTTAAATTAATTTTTATTAAAGAAGTTTTTTACAAAGTAAAAACAATATACATTTTTTTTAAAAGTAAAGTAAAGAAAAGTGATAAGTAAATAAAAAAGAAATGAAAAAGACAAGGTAAGAAAGAAAAAGAAAAAAAGGTATAAAGAAGTGGCTTCTGATCTTCTTTACAGCAGTTATAAATGCATTTATATTTTATCCTCGCTCTCTAAGGTTATAGATAGATTTTCTCCTTAATGAACAAAAGTTATGTTCTGCATATAGAATGATTTAGCATGATTGGATAATTTAATAATCAATTTAATAATTAACATTATACTCCCTAGATACAATGGAACAAGTCTTTCACCAATGAGAAAGGTGTGCCAAATCCATTTGTGTTGTCCAGTAGAGATGTAATTCAAAACAACATGGCATTTGAGAATATTAAAGCCTGTGTCAAAGTCAGAATCTGTATAACAACTTATTCCCAAAAACTATTTTAGGTCATCACAAAAACATATATTTGAATGAGGCATTATTCTCATTGCATCTCCAACACCATGATGGATTACTCATTATTTTTCTGAACAAATGCAATGGGGTCCATTAAGTCTAATTTTTTTAAAAGTTATAGAGGCATTAAGACACTCTCCCATTTTTAGGCAAAATGGATATGTCCAATTCCTTATTCCATTCAGTCTTTAAAGTTTGCATTATGGACTACAAGCATTTATAAAAACTGATTGTGAGATTTTTATCTCGTAAGATTTGATAATCGCTTCTAATAATTTAAGTGTCTCTGAAACTGAAAGTGCCTCTGGTCCAAATTGAGCTCTTAGTAACTGTAAGTAGTTGTAAATATTGCCAGTGGGCAGCAAAGGCAAATGACATTTGTCCTTTAACAGAGGAAATTATAAAAACTAATCATTATCATTGAATAACTCTTCTAAAGTTAAAATCCCAGTTCACTAAAGGTGCTATGTGTGAATATTCCAAAAGTGTCCAGTAAGGACTGTTCAGGGCAGATATACAAAACAGAGATTTGCTCACGATTGTGAAATTTGTACTCAACCTTCTTATCTCAGTTGTCCTGGATAGCATAAAATAAGTGGGTGTTTAAAAAGTTAAAGTCCTAGTTTGTTCTAAGCCTGATACCTGTAATTTCATAGTTCAGGTGAGATAGTATATTGAAGTTACTTGAAGTTTCCCAAATTTTACTAAAACAAGATTGAGACAAGAAGCTGCCATAATCGCAAGCCTGATTATAATTCAACTAAGCCAAGATCTGATAACAACAAGATTAATGGCTGCCTAGATACCAAGGCAGCCATATTTTGTATCAGATAAGATTTCAGTCTACAAAACTAATAACAATAGCTTGACGAAAAGCTATCTCCGTCCAGATAGAAGAAGCTATGAGTTTTTAACAAAAGTGTTCTATTTAACTGACCTCTATGTTCATATATTTATAGGAAAATTGTTCAGGTTTTAGCTTATATTACAATATATCTCCATACCTAGGGGGCTAGCTTGCATTTCTGTCAGTTTTTTTTTTTACTGCAATAGGATGATTACAAGGCAAACAAAATTTCTTCTAAATATGTATTCTGAAGCCCAGATGTACTTTTTATCTTTAAAACAGTATTGAATACTATAGTTTTGAACAAAGAAGAAGCACAGGAGAGGCTTGCTAAGCCATTGCTTGCTAAGCCATTATTTCTTCTAGCCAAAATTAACATAGTGTATTTGTACTGTATGAGTACAGGGGAAAAATAACAGTCAGTCTTCCTGGTAGTAAGGTGTACAAATTGGGAGTGGAGGCATTGTCATTAAACATTTGAACGTGTATTTGCAGGCATCTTTAATAGAGGAACACTGAATCCAAAGACAATTATAATAAATAACATGCCTTAGGATTAATACATAAGTACAACAGGTAATACAAGCCTAAACATGTTTATTCAAGAGTAAATCTCACTGATAGGAATTTTTCTCAAGTAAGTGTCTATATGATTGCATCCAGTCTGTATATACTTAAGGGGGCTTACTTCTGAATAGATGTGTGTCAAATTGAGTGTTAAGTTTTCCTCCTGTTAAACAATAAGTTAATAAAAATTTAGTCAACCAAACAACTGCAAATTTTCTGTTGAAGGCATTTCCTCAAATGTTGCTTCACTCAACACTGCATCTTTCTGCTTTAGAAGTGTGAATATTTCATGTCATCTTGATTTGAGGATGCTTGAGTAAAATTGTGCTTCATCCTTTCCCAGCCTGGTGCTTCTGGATGTGTTGGGTCTTCCCAGTGCCACATATTTCAGCTAAAACAAGAAACACATTGAGACATCAAATTTGTCATCATTAAAATGATGTGTTTTTCTTGGCTTTGGTGATTAATAGCTTGTTAAGAATTATTCTCAAATCCATCTTTCAATCAGGAACTTGATTTAAAGCTTGGTAGGTCTTGATGCAAATCTTCTATGATGTGGGGAAATATCAGCCTTCAAGGAAAAAAGGGTGGACTCATAGTAAATAACAGTTCAAATGATTATTAGTTATAAAAATAAGCCCATTATAGAAGATAATTTCAATGTCAGAAATAGTACTCTATATAGAGTACTGTATCAGTATGTGTGTGTGTGTGTGTATACATATATAGTTCTTTAAGAACTATGAACTTTTCTTCTATGCTGGAATACCTACTAATTTCTAATGATCTCTCAGTGATGAAGTCGATTTGCTTCTACCAAAATGTAGCAGTAGGAAGTTACATTGAGAAATGTCTGTCAAGGATAGTAAGCAGCTTTTGCAAGGAGTTGACAAGTACGTCCTGGCAATGGCTTAAACATGTGATGAATCATTTTTGTTTTGCAAAATATGTAATTCTATCTTTAGCATTAATTTCATTTCCTGTTCAGAAAGTTTTGTATGATAATTAGGCATTCTTTGAGCATTTTATGGTTCATGTAGTATCACTTTCTGAAAGTTGAGCAAAAATAAATTCAATGTTGCTGTAACATTACAGTAATTTCTCATTTCTTGGATGAGCTAATTAAATAAACATGTAGCAATTGGTGTGATCATATCTGCAGTTTCACATGTGCAGCTCTCAGACAGATGTATCACAGAGGTTAATATCAAGTCATCCTGAATAATACATTAATTTAAAGAAGGATTTTATTTAAAAATAAAATGGGCAAGCTTATTTGGAGAGTTCTGCAGCTGCATTACTAGAGTGACAGTATAAAGGTAAAAATACATAATTATGGAATCATAATCTTTCAGTCATTTTTTTTTAAAGATACTCATTTTCATATATAATTTTTCTAGGTTACAGAAAGCATCTTTGGTCAGCATATCTGAAAATCCTAAGGATAATTTTAAAATATTCCCATTTACACTTTAAAAACATTTCACACTATTTCCAGGTTAAGTATTCCAAGGATGACATTTCCCTTTTTATTTTTAATATATCTATATAAGATGCCTTGCAAAGCAGAGTTGTATCTGTCCATCTGTCTGCCTCCCTACCTACCTGTCTTGAGATTCTTAAACATTCACTTCCATTTGAACATGGTAACAAAATTCAAATAATAAATAAATACACATACACATACACATACACATACACATACACATAGATGAGGGTAATGTGTTAGCAAAAACTTTAATAAAATAACTGACAGAGGTCATCAAATTTGACTGACTCTATTTTATTTATTTATTTATCCAATTTATTTCTTTATTTATCCATCGGGGGACTCTGGGTGGTTTACAGCAATCAATTAAAACAACAATCATAAAATATACAGTATAAAATTACAATACTAAATAATATAAATAAGAGTAAAGATAAAAAGTCCAAGTGGCGAAAGAATCTAAAACCAGTCCAAGTGTGGGAGGAGTGGTCTATAGCAGCCATCCCCATGTAGATCTATTCCCCTCTCCACCCCAAGCAAGGCGGCAGAACCAGGTCTTCAGACTCCTCTGAAAGGCCAGGAGCGATGGGGCCAAACTCACCTCTGGGGGCAGCATGTTCCACAGGGTGGGAGCTACTGCAGAGAAGGCTCACTTCCTGGACCCCACCAAATGAAGTTGTCTTAAAGACGGGATCCGCAGCATGCCCTCTCTGCACAATCGGGTGGGATGGGTTGATGTAATGGGGAAGAGGCGGTCCCTCAGGTAACCTGGCCCCATGCCATGTAGAGCTTTAAAGGTAATAACCAACACCTTGAATTGGACCCGGAAGCAAACTGGTACCCAATGCAGCTCGCGCAGCAGCGGTGTTACATGTGGCCTTCTGGGGGCACCAAAAACAGCTCACGCAGCTGCATTCTGGACCAGCTGAAGCTTCTGGATACTTTTCAAGGGTAGCCCCATGTAGAGTGCATTGCAATAGTCTATATGAGAGATAACAAGGGTATGAGTGACTGTTAGAAGGGCCTCCTGATCCAGGAAGGGGCGTAACTGGTGCACAGCACATAGCTGCACAAAGGCTCTCCTGGCCACGGCTGCCACATGCTCTTTGAGCAGGAGCTGTGAGTCCAGGAGGACCCCCAAGTTACCCACTGGGTCTGTCTGGGGCAGTGCAACCCCATCCAGAACCAGAGATGTTAATGTCCCAGATATGGAAGAATCATTAACCCACAGCCGCTCGGTCTTACCAGGGTTCAGTTGAAGCCTGTTGTTCCCCATCCAGGCCCCCACAGCCTCCAGAAACTCAGAGAGGGTAGTCACGGCATCACTTACTTCACCCCGGATGGAGATATACAATTGAATATCATCAGCATACTGATGATACCTAATCCCATGGTGATGGATGATCTCGCCCAGCGGTTTCATGTTTCATGTAGATGTTAAAAAGGAGAGGGGAGAGTACTGATCCCTGAGGAACCCCACAAAGGAGGGGCCGTGGGGTCAATCTCTCCTCCCCTATCAACACCGATTGGGACCCGCGCTGGAGGAAGGAGGTGGACCAGTTTAAAACTATGCCACCTACCCCCAACTCCCTGAGCCGCCCCAAAAGGATACCATGGTCAATGTTATTGAAAGCTGCTGAGAGATCAAGGAGAGCGAGGATGGATGCACTGCCACCATCCCGCTCCCACCAGAGATCATCCATAAGTGCGACCAATGCCGTTTCTGTCCCATAACCGGGCCTGAAACCTGACTGAAAGGGGTCTAGATAATCCGTTTCCTCCAGGACCCTCTGGAGCTGCAAAGCCACCACTTTCTCAACCACCTTCCCCAAAAGGGAGGTGGGAGACTGGACAAAAATTGTCCAATACAGTAGGGTCCAGCGATGGCTTCTTGAGCGGGGGGTGCACCAACACCTCTTTAAAGGTAGCCGGGAACACCCCCTCTCCCAAGGATGTATTAACCATCGCATGGACCCAACCACATGTCACCTCCCAGGCTGCTTTTACTAGCCAGGAGAGGCACAAGTCTAGATGGCATGTGGTGGCGTTTACTGTCCGTAGGATCCTATTCTTCAGGTCCAACAGGATCAAACTGCTCCCAGATAACTGGGTAAGCCCGTTCCCCTGGTATCTCTCCAGACCAAGCCTCACGCCTGGAGTCTAACTTGGAGCAGATCCAAGCGATTTTGTCCTGAAGATGCTCTGCAAATTCCTCTGCACGGCCCTGTAGGTGGGTCACTGAGCCCACCTTCACCAAAAGGGATCGAGTGATCTTAAACAGGGCCATTCTGCGGACGCAATAAGAATGGAGAAGTATTGACGTTTCGCTGCTTTTATCGCCACAACGTAGGCCTTAATAGCGGCTCTTACCTGTGTTCGGTCGAATTCAGTCTTTGTCTTCCTCCAGCAGCACTCTAGGCATCTCTTAATCCTCTTCAGAACCCTCAACTCCTCCATAAACCACGGGGAGTGCCAGGTTCGATGGGACAAGAGAGGCCGCACAGGCATGATCCTGTCCAGGGCCTTAGCCGCCTCCCTATTCCAGGCTGCAGCTAGGGCCTCTGCTGGACTGTGCAGCAGATCATCGGGTATAACCCCCAGTTCCCTCTGAAACCCTGCCAGGTCCATCAGTCGCCGGGGGTGGACCAATCGAATTGGTCCTGCCTCCCTGCGAAGGGGGGTGGCATAAGAGAATCTCAGGGCCACCAGGGCATGGTCTGACCATGACAAAGGGGACAGCTGTAACTCTCCCCTCAGATCACATTGCCACTGCTCCGACAAGAAAACCAAGTCCAGGGTGAAGCCACTGTCTCAAGTTGGGTCCTGAATTATCTGGGACAGGCCCATGGCTGCCATGCTAGCCATGAACTCCCGAGCCACCTCCGAGGCATGCCCCAGGGATGGCAGGTTGAAGTCCCCCAGAACCATGAGCCTGGGGAACTCCACTGCCAGCCCCGAGATGGCCTCGAGCAGCTCAGGCAGGGAGGTTGCCACGCAGCAGGGAGACTGGTACAGTAGCAATACTCCCAACTGTTCTCGGGAACCCAACTTGAAAAACAGGGTCTCACAACCAGCCACTCACAGAGCAGCACCCCTGAAGGCCACAAGAGACTCTTGGACGACAACAGCCATCCCTCCTCCCCTGCCCTGGGATCTCAGCTGGTGCCATACCATAAACCCAGCTGGGCACATTTCTGACAGGGGCAGCCCCCCTTCAGGGCCCAGCCAGGTCTTGGTAATACATGCCAGGTCTGCCCCCTTCTCAGTGATCAAGTCACATATGAGGGGGGCCTTGTTATTAACTGACCTGGCATTAAAAAGCAGCAGCCAGGGATCAAGGCCCCTATGGATCTGCTGACCAGGGCCTGGGTCTGAACACAGAGGGCCGGAACACGCCACCGCTAGCAGATACTAGGGGCGTCTTCCCCGAAGATGGCCCGCCCTCCAGCTCCCACCATAACATCCCCTACCTGTCACCACCTCAATGATGTGCCCCGCCCTACAGCCCCCAGTGACTCCTGATCCATTAGCCCCCACTCCTGGACCTCGGGAATCTCTGGCTCTAAGTAGGGCTCCCTCCTTCCATTCATACATCCTTACCCACAGTCAACCTCCCGCAGGGCGATTTGGTAGGCCCTCTGACGCACCAGCTTCCGCTCTCGGCACCGTCAGAGCCCAACCATCACCCCCCCTATTTGCTATGCCCCCCCTCGAACTCTCTCACTGCTCAACAGGGGGCGCTCATTCATTCTTTGCCCATCCCCTGTCTCTCAGTCAGGGGCTGAGTGCTCTTTTTCACAATCACACACTCCCAGACCCCCCCTCTCATCTCTCACCCTGGGGAAGAGTCTCTCATTCACTCTGGAGGGGCCCTCGCAGCTTCCAGCCATCTCAGGGGCAGTTGGGGGGGATGGACAAGTTCTTATTCCTAAACTCCCCACTCCTCGCCAGCAATGTTATAATTTTTTTCCAAGTCTTTTGATAATTTTTTCAGCTAAAGCAGTTTCTAAAGCATTTAAATTCCACTAGATTTAGTTAATTATGTGTCTTGGTTTTTTTAAGAACAAATCTTGCAGCTCACAATAAGAACTAAATCACTTTCTTTGCTGGATCATTTTACATGCATTAAGCAGTTTAGACAAGAGATTCAGAATCCATTATGAATGTTCATTTAGCTTTTTAAAAAAATTCTTTTGATTTAAAACACTGACTATGCAGGTATTGACTAAAAACACTGATTAACTAAACATTGCTGTTAAATATAATCATACACACACAAACTGTAAATCTCTTTTCACCCTAGCCAGCGCTATATAGAAAAGTTGCAATTTATATTTTACTAATATAATACTTTTGTATTTTGGAAGATATAGAAGGTCACATAGAAGGATTTTTCAGTAGGTATGGAAGGACTTATTTCCCAGTGATCTAAGAGTGACAATTAAGAACTTAAACTGCTAAAATACAGAAAGTTTGGAGTAACCTGCAGTCAGTTTTTATGTAAGTTAATCAATTCTATAGTGAAAATCAACAAATCAGCGTAATATGTTCCCAAAGGCAACCTGTCTTTAAATTCTAACTGAAATGTCTTTTGCATTTAGCCCTCATTTGGGATTTTGAACTCTGCCTATCCTTATTGTAAACTGAAAAAAAAAATTCTGCCAAATATTGCCAGGGCAATCTGCAGCAGCTCTGAGAGGTATGAATAAAAGGGGGTTGTACCCCAAAACCCGTGGATATAGGCATCTGTAGGATCCACGATGATGTCATGCATACCATGATATCATGCAAATGAGAGAGATTATGTAATTTATTTCTGTAGCATCAGGGCCCATAATGTCACGTGCCCCCTTGCAGATGTCCATGCTTTTGGGTTTTCCCAACCCTTTTTTATATAAGCAGTTCTTCCAAACAAGCCAAAGTATTCAGAAATTACTGCTATCTTTCTACCCAGAAAATATTTTAACAGATACAATGACCGAAATATTCTCAGGTAGAGGTAATAATAGGCAGATATCATAACTGGCTGTTTTTTCTCCCTTTCCCCCTGCCATGCATAGCTTGGATTATGAATCTCTTGGCTAAATGACAGTTTATCTATGTCGGTATTAAAGGCGTACTATCTCAGGGGATCGGAAGGAAAAAACATGGAAGGAGAAGCTTTTTTCAATGAGATAGCTTGTTCCAAACTGTTGGGCTTTGTTTCCAGACTGAATAAGAAACACTAGGTAAACAGACTGACAAAAATCTAAGTGACATGTTGCATTTTTCTGTCATTGTTATAGTGTGGAATATAAGAAGAAAGAATTTTCAGGTTTCAGCAATTTCTGTTAAATGGAAATTAATTCCATTAACTAGTGAAAGCCCTGGGAAAAGCAGGAAGCACAAGTGAGCAACAGATTATTTTAAACAATGACTTGAACAAATGTCATCTTACAGCAGCAGTGAAAGGAGCAACCATAAACATGCTTATTTCAAATCAGTGAGGTTAGCTTCCATGTGAATGGGTTGAAGTGTGGACACAGCGTCTTTCACATATGGATGCTCATTTAAAGTGCTGACAGTCTTGACTCCCTATCATCCTTGATCTCTACTCTCTTTCCCCAGAAATAGTCAAAGGATTATATAGATTGCAGGTTCATTAAGGCAGCCATCTAATCTCAGACTGGGGATGGGAATTACAACCAGTAACTCACATTATTGAGAAAAAATGTGGTATTTTTATGGCACAAGCGCAGCAAAATAGCTCGATTTCAAACCTCCCTCTCTCTCTCCCTGCCTCCCTCTCTCATTGTTCTTGCTTTGTTTGTCTATGCATTGCATTTATATTCTGCCTGTTCTCTGAGAACTCAAGATGGCTTCTTCCTCTCCCCCTTGCCCTACATTGAGGTGCCGTTGAGTCTGCCTTTGACTCCTGAACAAGTCCATGCAATTTTCTTGGGAATATTTTTTGAAAGTAGTTTGCCATTGCCTTCTTCCTAGAGAGAGCACCACTGGCCCCAAATCACCTAGTTGGCCTAGAATTCGGATTTCCCTACCACTAGTCTAGCACCTTAACCACTAGACCAAACTGGCTGTCTTCAAGATGTGGCATCCAAGGTGGTATCTCCTAATTTTGTTTCCTTAAGAACAATAAACCTGAGAAGTGGATCAACCTGAGACTGGCCCAAAGTCACCCAGTGAGCTATCTGTTTGAGTGAGGTCTTTGTTGGCAGATTGCTGGGAAAGCCTTTGGCCCAGGAGAGATCAGAAAAGTCACACACCAGGCATTTCTATAAAAATCATTTTATTTACAGAAAACAAAACATATTTAAAAGCTTCTGCATTCTTGCAGGCTCTCAGTGAGAGCTGCTTAACTCTACATGCCTACACAGAAGGAAAAAAGAAACTAAAAAAACAAGTCTAGGCAAGTTTTTCCCCCCAGGTGCAAAAAAATTAACATCCGAAAAGGGGACAGTTGAATTCAACCTCTTCACCCGGCCAAAATGATTAGTTACCATAGTAACCTTAATCTGTAGTAGAAAACATTAACACTCCCCTTTTTATACTACAGAATAAGATGCAAACCAATTTTCTTTGACAACTCTGTCTTTCCATTCACATTATTTTAACATTATCTCCCCTTTGGTTCAACAGAAAGCTACCATCCTT